>NW_015551122.1:1096760-1113174 GCF_001515605.1 Sinocyclocheilus anshuiensis
GCAACTGGACAACCTTGGAATTTGTTGTCGTGATTATTCATATAATGAGGTTTGGCCCATACAAATTACGGGAGTTTTACCGGAAGCGAATGTAGCAAACATATAAAATACACCCAGTGGGATTTTTTTTTTATAGAAAGATTAAAAATATGGGAGAAATACGGGAAAATATTTAAAGGGGATGATAGCGGGATAGAATGGTAAAATACGGGAGAATCCCGGGAAAAACAGGAGGGTTGACAGGTATGGATGTAATAGATTTAATGCGAGTTCGGTTCGGGTCACGACTCGCGGTCTTTATGTCGAACGGGTCTGGTCTGGTACAGAATAAAATTAGTGCTGCTGTTGGATAACGGGTCGAGTGTTCTGTTAAGTACTGCTGGTGCATGTTTACCAAACAGGACCCGGGCAGGACTCTGCTTTAGACTGCTTTGCATCTCTCCGTCAGATAACCTCACGTGCACGATGCACCATTTATGGGTATTTCCCTAAACCACCGGCGCCACACAGCTCATATATTTTTCCGCCAAGGGGTGAGAACGTAATGATTACTAAAACGATTATTTATTTTTGATAATTATTATTTTATTTCAGTTAGTTTTTCAATAACTGTTGTTAGTTTCGTTTTAGTTTTTCAATTATTTTGACGTTTTTATTTTATTTCAGTTTACGAAATTGTTTTTTCATCAATCAGTATTAGTTTTAGTTTTTGTTTAGGAAAATAACCTTGCACAAAACCAGTCATAAGGGTCAAATTATTATTTTTATTTTTTTTTTTTGAGATTTACACCATCTGAAAGCTGCATAAACAAGCTTTCCATTGATGTATGGTTTGTTAGGATATGACAATATTTGGCAGAGATACAACTATTTGAATATCTGGAATCTCAGGGTGCAAAAACATAAAAAAAATTGCGAAAATCGCCTTTAAATTTGCCCAAATGAAGTTCTTAGCAACGCATATTACTAATGATAATTTTTTTATATATTTACGTTAAGAAAATAAGAAGACTGGAGTAATGATGCTGAAAATTCAGCTTTGACGTTAGAAGAATAAATTGCATTTTATATTACAATAGAAAACAGTTATTTTAAATTGGAAAACATTTTCACAGTATTGCAGTTTTTATTATATTTTTGATCAAATAGATGCAGCCTTTGTGAGCAGAAGAGACATTAGTGTATGTATTAAGTGTTTAGTTTCAAATTATATGTGCCAATCAAAAATGGCATTAGCCACATCTTCTGCTTCATTATTAGAGGTTATAGATTATTAATGATCATGATTTATTAATGCATTTTTACAACGAATGAATTACTCCTCGATGGGGAATCAAAACTTATGGAACATGTTATGGTAACACTTGCAGGTCATCTAAAAAAGCTGGCAAGGACGGTGAGAGAAGTTACCAGAAAGAGAAGAAGAAACGACGTCGCATTAAGGTTCAAGACTCGTCGTCCAGTGGCAAGGTACTGTACAGTACAGATCTATTTCAGCAAAATAATACAGTAACCGTTGATATGAAGTGTGCTTGGTTTTTCTGTTCTACAGAGTGGAGGGGAAGATGATGGAGAAGATGAAGGGGATGAGAAAGAAACACCCAAAGGTCGCAAGAAGATCCGCAAGATCCTTAAAGATGACAAACTGCGGACAGAGACCCGGGATGCCCTGAAGGAGGAAGAGGAGAGGAGGAAGCGCATTGCTGAGAGGGAGCGGCTAAGGGAGAAACTGCGAGAGGTACAAACCCAAGATGCAGATGTTTAGGGCTCAGCATAGTGAACTGTTCTGCAGAATCATAGTTGGCATTTTGCAGAGAAAACTCAAAGTTGGTACTCTTTGGTTTCAGACTATTGTGGTGAAGGAGTCATCACAGGTCACATGTCCCATCACCACAAAGCTGGTGCTGGATGAGGACGAGGAGACCAAGGAAGCATTATTGCAGGTTCACAGGAACCTGGTGACCAAACTCAAACCCCATCAGGTGGATGGTGAGTCAGCAGTCGCCACTCCTTTTATGGCTTGCTTTTTTTTTCTTGTTCAGTGCCAGAAAAAAAATGATGCGTCACATTTTTAATACTTTGGATTGAGTAACAGTTCAGTATTTGTGGCTCATAGTATGTCAATGAAAAGGGTTGCCTGAAGTAAATCAATGTTTAAAGTCGTCATCAAATCAAAATGGGTCCAGTTTCGTTCATCATAAAATAACTTTTAAAACTGCTTTTCTTGCTGATGTAACTAAGGCTAATGGGCCAAAAATTACATTAAAATGTCAATAAATAAATCTAAACAAATCTTCATGGCTCTTTTACCCAGAAATGGATGTTTGATGATGATTTGTTCTTTTGTTGTTTTTTCTTTCTCATTTTTCATGCATTTTTTTTAGGTCATCATAGCCATGTCCTTTTCTAAATAGAGGACACATGGAAGAACACAGACGCTAAGTGATGGTTTTGTGTTTTTTTCTGTTTGCAGGAGTGCAGTTCATGTGGGACTGCTGCTGTGAGTCAGTGAAGAAGGTGGAGAAGTCTTATGGCTCTGGCTGTATTCTGGCCCACTGCATGGGGCTGGGAAAAACTCTCCAGGTAACTGGAATAAATGATAACAATAATGATATGTGACCCTGGACCACAAAACCAGTCATAAGTCGCTGGGGTAGGCGATTTTCTTAATATTTTTATATTCCGATTCCAGATGCATCTGATTCCAGATCCTAACAAACCATACATCAATGGAAAGCTCATTTATTCAGCTTTCAGATGATGTATAAATCTCAATTTAGAAAAATTGACCCTTATGACTGGTTTTGTGGTCCAAGGTCACACACATATATACATATACAGTATCTCACAGAAGTGAGTACACCCCTCACATTTTTGTAAATATTTTATTATATCTGTGAGTTTGAAAAGTGGCAAGAAGGCCTGAAGGATGAGGAGAGTTTAGAGGTAGAGATTTGGTATTGTATCACGTAGATCTTCCCATTACACATTACCATCATTAATTATTCACAAGGGTCCATTTGAAACTAATGAAGTAAAAAATAAGTACACATTTATTTTGAAGTGACCATATTGTATGTAATGTGTGTCGAGAATTTAAATGGGGAAAAAAGTTTTAATTAAGGAGTTTTTGTTGGTGCACCTTTAAGATATGTATATGTAAATGAACTGTTGTGATTGGCTATCCTCAGCATTTTATGGTGTGTCATGTGCACATTCCTAATTTAATTAGAAATTAAATAAACCTGTTTAACAAATGCAAGTGTTGGTACTTTCCTCTTAATACATATTTTGCCACTTGTCCAGTAAAAAGAAACCAGCTGAGAACCACAGGTTCAATGATCAGTTACAGGAGTTAGTTGTTGACATTTAATCTCACTGTATGTCGGTGTCTTTTCCCTCGTGTTTCAGGTGACAGAGCTGGCCACAGTGAAGAGACCTCAGGAGAGAGCGTACGCTTTACAGCGCTGGCAGGAGGATGGCGGCGTTATGATTATAGGCTATGAGATGTACCGCAACCTCACGCAAGGACGAAACATCAAGAGCAAGAAGCTGAAAGAAGTCTTTCAGAAAACTCTAGTTGATCCAGGTGAAGTTACTGCATTAGCAAAGCGCTTCCACTCAAAACTGTCATGGAGAAGTCATGAAAAACTTATCATATATATATGCAGTATCTCATAGAAGTGAGTACACCCCTCACATTTTTGTAAATATTTTATTATATCTTTTCATGTGACAACACTGAAGAAATGACACTTTGCTACAATGTAAAGTAGTGAGTGTACAGCTTGTATAACAGTGTAAATTTGCTGTTCCCTCAAAATAACTCAACACACAGCCATTAATGTCTAAACCGCTGGCCACAAAAGTGAGTACACCCCTAAGTGAAAATGTCCAAATTAGGCCCAATTAGATTATCAAAATTTACATTGAATGATGTTTATACCAGTGTTTCCCAACCGGGTGCCGTCTGTCGAGAGCAGGGGTGCAGTGTAAAAAAATTTTAATATTTAAAATTTAAAATATTTTTTATTAACTTTTTAAATATTTTTAAATTGCTAAAATGTTCAAAAAAAGCATCTATTATATAATATCCATTTCTGATGTCGCCAATAATTAGAGATGCACCGAAATTTCAGCTGCCGAAAATTAGTTCACCGCTCAGGATTCACTTTCACGTGGTGTGACGCTCTGCGTATTATCCCGCTCTATGTGTGTGTGCTCCGCTCAGTCGCTCCACTCGTATACCGTTTATGTGAATCGGAACAGCAAAGTCCTCAAAAATTGAGCCGACAGGAAACATCGATGTCATACAGTATTGTTTCTGTCTGCAATAGCTCTACTGTGTTGTAACATGGGGTGGTATATGGGCAACTCTGGTAACGCTGCTCGGGCTACTGCACCAAAATTACCCCACTGTAAAATAAAAAAAACACTAAGTGAGCAAAAATTTGTGAGATAGCTAGTTATAATGGTAATTAAATAATGTTTACCATTGTTTGATGCAACTGCATTTTTATATGAAAATAAACAAGCTAAAAACACTCGTAACTGAAAAACTTTTAGTGCTTTTCTATAGTATTAAGCCTTAAATGTCAACTATACAGAAAAGGTTTACCTTTAAAGGTTTCTTCTTTAAATTATAAAAAAGTAAAAATATGAATGGTATTATAATGTTATATTAAAATTAAAATAATGGGAAAAACCCTTAAGATAAGCTGTAGAAAGAAAAAAACGCATCTTAAGCACGCAGAATAAGAAGTAAACTTTGAACGATTAATTGCTGCTTTGAACGATTACGTAATTGTGGCATCTAATTTATTGAGATGCACCTGTATATATATAGATTACACAGTAAAATGTTTGATTTGCTAATGATTTTTGTGAAGTAATTCTTAAAATTAGAAAACTATTGTAAATAGGGCTGTTTGATAGGGCATTTTCGAGGGCCCTTTCAACACTGCTTGCAGCTTTAGTTGAAAATGTGTTTGTCAGTAGTACTGTTGTCACGATACCAAAATTTTGACTTCGATGCAATACCTGACTAAAATATCTTGATACTACTACTGAACCGATACCAACACAACAATCTAAAACAACAGGAAAATTTGATTTGTTATTATTTTATTTATCATTTAAAAAAAAAATGAATGGAACCCTCAATTGCCCATCAAACTGGTGAAAGGTGTTCATGTCACAAAATAAATCACACTCATTTGACTTCAGGGCATGAGCTAGGGATGGGAAATATTACTAAAATCTTATTTCACAATATGAGTACTTCTATTTCACAATAACAATTTATATCATGATATAATAATTTTTGTTAATTTATCTTTATTATTAATAATAAGAACATAGATGCATGTAACAAACAAAATGACAAATACAACAAACAACAACACAAATGAAATAAAGTGTTTTTAGGTACAGTAGGTCTATTTAACAGCAGCATTCATGAAAGAGATAATACAGAAATAGAATCATCAAAATGTAAAAGTATAAAACACTGTATAGTCTTCACTCTATGAATTAAACATTCCTACATTGATCCTTATTAAAGCTACTAAAGTTAGTCAGTCAAGATAAGTGAGTGATTTTCTCTTTTTTCTTTTGTTTGATTAATTGATACAGACAGCAGCAGGAATATTATCCTGCTGCCACTTTAAGAGCTGCACGGATCAAATATATTGATACACTTGCGTTCTCTTTCTCAGCTGTTTACATTCACTTGAGTAAAGACGGGAATTTTAACATAATTGTGTGTATTTGACCGTTGAAGCGCAATAACTCTTGAAAGAGATCTGAATTCACGATCACGTGCTGAGAGAGGTGGCTCTCCGTGAGCATGCTTTGAGTGTGTGATTGTGAGTTTTTCGAAGTTAATATCTCTTTATAACATCGAGCACGTCCTGCGCTTTATTTTCTCATTCATGCATGTTTCTTATTCACTCTTGAATTGTCAATAACTTGCGGAAGTCCTTCTCCGCATGGATATATAAAGTTTGTCACGGCCAGTGTGCATACATGGAGTGGAAGCAGAGCGCTGCACACACACACATTGCCCTGATGCTGCACATCGACGCAGCTCAGAAAATACAGCTCTTATTAAAACACCATTATTCTTAAAGTACCGGTACTCGTAAAATGAGGAATCATACCATTTTTGAAAGCAAGGTATAGAGATTTTAGTACAGGTATATCATGCAACGCTAGTCAGAAGCTGTGGGAGCACTTCATGTCAGCACTGCACACATTCAGATGGTGGAAATGAACTGAATGGATAATGTTTTGATGTACAGGTCCAGATTTTGTAATCTGTGATGAGGGTCACGTGCTGAAGAACGAAGCGTCTGCTGTCTCCAAAGCCATGAACTCCATCACAACTCGTCGGCGAGTGGTGCTGACAGGAACGCCACTGCAGAACAACCTGATAGAGTGTGAGTGACCAATATGGTTGTTATTTTTTTGTTTTTTTTGAGGCCAGCAACTTGAGGGTTTTCAACCCAAAAAAAATACAAATCAAACATTTAGGTAGATTACTAGTTATTAAAGCTGCAGTCCGTAACTTTATTTTTTGGTTAAAAATTATCCGAAATCAATATTTGAGCAAGTACATAACCAGCCAGTGTTCGAAACTATCGCCTTACTTTAGCCCGATTCACAACGGTTAGCTTATAATAATGTTTTCTAATTTGAGTGGTACGGGTAGGTTTTCGTGGGAAATTCGAGCATGCTGCTGCGTCATTACGTCACGTCTGTAAACATAAAGAAGTTGTACCGGCTAGTAGGCTATCGCATGTGAGGATCCTGCAGCTGGCGGATCGTTTATAGCCTTTTCTCACAGCGGCTAGAATAATTAAATATATTATTTTGATGGCGGATTGTAATCCATAAAGGATTGTGTTTATGAAATATGTGAATGAAATTTTAATTATATTGCAGTTTTAAATGTGCTTCTGATTACAGATAGCCTGGGATTACACAAGATTTGTATTATAAAGACAGCCGGTTCGAAGGGAGCATAGTTTGCTTTTTGGGTTAAAAGAGGCAAAACTTACGGACTGCAGCTTTAAATACTAAATTATTGCTTTAGGGGTGAAAAAAAAACTAACCTCCAACTAGCTCTAAACAGTCAGTGCTTCTTGACTCCCAGAAATTTCATTGCAGCTAGTCGGTCAGATTTCAATCAGATCTGGAGTAGGGCTGGACAATAATTCAATATCAATATGTATCGCGAGAGTATTATATGTCCATTATGCTTCAGGTAGTCTATGGCAGTTCATGGTTGTGCCATTGAGGTGGAAAACAAATCATTCTGAATGTGGAAAGACTTGAATAAGTGTCATTGTCTCCTCTCAGATCACTGTATGGTGAACTTCATCAAGGAGAATCTGCTGGGATCAGTGAAAGAGTTCAGAAACCGCTTCATCAACCCCATCCAGAACGGCCAGTGCGCTGACTCCACGCTCGTTGATGTCCGAGTCATGAAGAAGCGCGCACACATCCTCTACGAGATGCTGGCAGGATGCGTCCAAGTAAGCCGAATGACCACAGCCACTCAAAGTTTGAATATTGTAGATTTATTTGTCAAGTCATGTGATTTTGCATAATACATATCCATAAATGAGTGATATATTCAGTGCTTGTTTGTGAGTAACAGTCTTGTAAAAATGGTTGTTTTCCGCAGAGAAGAGACTACACTGCCCTTACAAAATTCCTGCCACCAAAACACGAGTATGTGTTAGCGGTACGGTTATCACCTATTCAGTGCAAGCTTTACCGATACTATCTGGATCACTTTACAGGTACAAGTCTACATCACACTACACACTTCTGTTTATTTCACATTTGCTCTTTGTTGTTACAGAAACATTTTCCCTAATTATTTTCATAGTAAACATCTCCGGACTCATCAGTGCAAATAGTAATAATGCTGAACAAACAGAGACCATGTGACCAGTGAAAAGAAAAAAGAAAAAAAAAATGTGATAAAGTGAGATTTTATCAAAACTTGTAAAACTCAGCACAGTTTTACAAGTTTTGATAAAATCTCACTTTACATCAGGTTTCTACTGAATGTTCAGTTTCACTCAGGAATAAATTACATTATTAAGTTATTAAATGCTTTGTCATGTTGAGTTTTAATTGTCAAATGTACATCATACATTCTGTCAACTTAAATCTTGAAATAGGAGTTTGGAGATTTGAGTCTCCTGAGTTGAAACCAGCTTTTTCCCCCTAGCTCTGATTTTTTTCAATTAAGTGGTTTAGTGGTGTTATAGCTCAGGCCGCGATTATTCTGAAGCAGCTCCGCAGCTGGGAGAGTTTGAATGGCAGCTGGCACCAGGCCGCGGGGCGATCTGAACCAATTCCCACATCCTTATCTAATGAAGAGCTTTGGGAGAATTTCCCAGCCAGAGGCTCATTAGGCCAGCTTTCCTCGGAGCTCGCTGCTATGCTACTGCACTGCTGTTGTGACTGTGGGTGCATACCCCCAGAGACCACCAACCAGACACTGTCTTTGCCTTAATGCTTGAGCTTTTGTCCTGGTGGCCTGCTTTACCCAAACCCTGATCCAATTTCATGCTGCATTTAGCTGAACTCACATTCAGCATTTTAGACCGTGTTAAAGCTGCTGTGAGTACTATCCCAGCTATACTGCTATCCTATACTAATTCTATCCCATCTTTGTATGCAGCGATGACTATACTCTGGCCCCATTTGTACCTGGTATTAGGATGAGAAAAATTTAAGTGGTTAGATTATTAATAACATAACATTGATGTTTTTGAAAAAGAGACGTTTAAAAGGGATATGATTGCTTCAAATACTCCAATATTAGTCACTAATGTTTTGCGTCGCCGTGGTCACACTAGACTTTGAGCATGTGCAACATATGATACATCTAAAAAGCAAAAATATGCATTCTTACTTTACTGCAATCCTGCAGATTTAAAGTTGACATTCTTTTAATTCAAGAGGTCAAACCGTGACATATTAATCTACTATTGGTCACAAGTCTTCACATCTTACGAATTCGCAGGTTGGAGTACACCTACCTTGAATTTTGCAGAATGCAGCAACATTTGTATAAGCTTGCATTTCCTGTCTCACGCATTCACATGAGTATAAATGGAAGTCAGTGGAATGTAAAGTGTAGTGTGACCAACGCTTGAGCTGAATTTGAAGAGCGACTGAACAACAGTAAACTAAAGCGGGTTAATTAACCTAACCAAACGCCTCCTTTATGGTATCAATCAGGTACAAAACATAAGCATAATATTACAACTTACATCTGCACAAAAGGATGCAAATGCACAAGTGAACTTGACCATGCTAGTCAAAATGTTTACCTCCCGTTGTAGATGCTCTCTTCGTGTAACAACGCACTTATACACCCACTGAAGTGCCTTGAAACGTACCACATTATTAATGCCAGTAGTGTTTAGTTCATGTTGCAGCCCAGCAAAGCAGCACAGCCAAAGTTTTATAACACAGTAAGTCTAATAGATCCCCCCTTTAGATTTAATATAGAACTGTTACTACTAAAAAAAAGTGATCATTTTCAGGAATACCGTTTGAAAAAGTGTAATATGTGCTAGTACATGGCACTGGGTCGTCTCTTCTCCTCATCATTGCTGTTTATAATGCGGAGGAACTCTAACCATATGCAGTGTTTGATCTCCTCCATTGCGCTTTAAAATACAGAATTCTGTGTAGAATTTAAATGGGTTGGATACATTTTGTGGTTCGTGCCGGCTCTCACATATAATCAATCCACTCTGCGATATTGTGTCTTTGGACCGGAGCACACTATGTGCGCACTGTGGAGATTTGTGTGATGCTGGTGCGAAATTAGACTTTATTCACCCCAATGGAAAGTGTATAAAGAATAAAGACAGCGGACTGCAGACTTCTCTGAAAACACAACCCCGGGGGAATT
Source organism: Sinocyclocheilus anshuiensis (assembly GCF_001515605.1). Taxonomy (NCBI): domain Eukaryota; kingdom Metazoa; phylum Chordata; class Actinopteri; order Cypriniformes; family Cyprinidae; genus Sinocyclocheilus; species Sinocyclocheilus anshuiensis. The sequence goes on from NW_015551122.1 coordinate 1,106,707, forward strand.
TACTTGAGGGGAAACTTTGCCTGGAGTCATCGCTTTCTGTGCACGTACAGGACGCCAGACCCCCAAAAAAATGACTAGGGAACCAAATGATGTTCTTTAGTTGCCAAAGAAGCACTTTTGTACATTCTCACAGCTAGACAGTCCATTTAAAGGGATAGTTCACCCAACATGAAAATTCTGTCATCTACTCACCGTCCAAAGATAGTCCAGAAGACTTTCTTTGAAATACAATTGAATATATTTAAAATGAAATCTCAGGAGATTTCTGTCCCTCCATACAAAGAAATTTGACTTTATTCACCCAATGGAAAGTGCAAAATATATAGGGAAAGCAGGGCCTAAAATTAACACTCGCCAAGCGCCAAATGAGAGTAAAAATCAGCGTTGGCGAGTATATGCAACAGTGTCAGTCGCCAGTTCGTACAACTTTTACGAATTATAACAATGCAAGGATGTGAAAACAACAGCCAGTTTTTAAAGAGATTCGCTGTTTCTGACATAAGCAAATAAAATAATATTTTCCGAAGACCAGCTCATCGTGATTAGCTGTTCTGTCATAAGCGAGAAGAGCGAATCAAATAATATGATCCAAACGGACTGATAAGGTCAGAGCAGTGTGATGGCCAGCTTGTCCCTAGACACGCTTCTAATAACTTTTACCGGAGAAGATTTTGCTGCTTCATTTCGGAAGATTAACTTTTCCCTTCTTTATTCTTCATAACCCGAGAATGCGGCAACACATAGGCTACCTAGGGTTACACCGCCTAAACGGTGCAGTCAGTGAAGTATAGTTTGAAAGGTTGCGCGTTCGGCTGTATTCTGAGCCGCTTCAGACAGACACCAGTAGTGCTTCAACGGACGAGAAAACACACAATTATGTCAAAATGCGCAGTTTTGGCGAGTTACCTTGTAAACGTAGTCTTAAATGAGTTATAAAGTCTTAAATGACCGTAAAGAGTTGGGAGAAAATCGGATGTGTGTCAGATCTGCGTCACGTGCATCAGGTTTTAAAGAGACGGCACTGATTTTAAAGTGAAAACTGCTGAAGTCTGTCATTGATGTATATCAAAGAACAAAATAAAAAGAGAAATCCTTGGACTGTTCTAGTTGCTGATTACATTTTTTAGCTTGAATAAAGATTAATATAATATAGTTTATGTGAAGATTGTTTTAAAATCACTTAAAAATTAACTTAAATTAAAAGTTGTTATATATTTCAGAGCCTATTAAATGTAAAAAATAATGGCTTGCGATTAAACTGTAATGTTGAATGGCTATAATTAATAGGTAAAACTGAGGGAAAATGCACCAGCAGGACAAATTAAAAACACTGTAAATATGTTTAGTTATTGTAGTAGTAATAGCTGCCTGTTTTTGCAAAAAGAGTTTCATGGCTGGTAAAAAATATTTTTGGCCGGTAAATTTTATCATGTCACACCGGCCATTAGCAGGTGTGGCAAAAAGTTAGTTTTAGGCCCTGAGTGAAAGAATATAGTGAAATATAGTGCAATATGTACTAGTCGCTATACATAACATAATAAATGTGTGAACAAGTGATCGATTTCAGCCGCAGCTTTAGTGTCTTTTATAGTGTAAGGGCTGGGATGCTTCAGATTCTAGAGAGCATTTGATTGGACAAAAAATCTGATGAGAAGCTGAAGTGCAAATCTGATCTGTATTTATCCATATTGGTGGTAGAGAGACTGTCCATTTTGAATGCATATATTGTCTAAATATGAATTTTGTCATTGTTCTGGAACACTAGCTTATAGATAAACTTAAGACTTACATAATCATACAGTAAAAAAAACAAAACTTAAGTTTTGATTTCAGGGGGACACTGACAGCTAAAGCACAAATAATTTATTTACAATGTTGTGACCATAGTGTTCTCATTATAATGTTATGTGTATGGCCGATTGGCACTGCACATCTTGCACTTCACTGTTTTCCTTATCAACGTGATTCCAGTCACGCAATCATCGCTGTTATGATGGATTATCAGTGTCACTCAGGTACTCGTGCCTATCTCTAGTAGACAGGGTTCAGGCACTGTGCTATATTTAGTATGCTAGTGTTTCTTTTTAAACATAGCCAGTCATTTGTTTGGCAAATCCGCTTGGTGAATTGCAGAAATGGCGCACAGCAGTTTTAAGATGTTTGTAGCAAAGCCTTTCTTGCTAAGGCATGTTTTTTTTTTTTTTCTTTTGGTGGAGTGGAGGATTTTGTTGCTTTGCTTCTCTAAGTATCAGTGTGAAAACGGGCAACGTGAGCCTCTCACAGTCCTAAGAGCTTGTTTACCTGCTCACTTAATCCTCTGGGCTAATCTGAATTCAGGATTTAGGGCGCTGTGGTACGCCGTGCTCTGGCACGCTGGGCTAGAAACCGTGCCAGCGGCGGGCGCTAAACGTCTCCCTCTGAACAGGTGTCGGTTCTGCCTTGGAGAGTGGAAGAGGCCGCGCTGGGACCAAACTCTTCCAGGATTTCCAGATGCTCAGCAGAATCTGGACCCATCCGTGGTGCCTCCAGCTGGACTATATCAGTAAAGAAAACAAGGTGAGGGAATAAAGACAGCGGACTGCAGACTTCTCTGAAAACACAACCCCGGGGGAATTTACTTGAGGGGAAACTTTGCCTGGAGTCATCGCTTTCTGTGCACATACAGGACGCCAGACCCAAAAAAATGACTAGGGAGCCAAATGATGTTCTTTAGTTGCCAAAGAAGCGCTTTTGTACATTCTCAGGTTCACATTATCCCAGGTTTATTATGTTGACCCCTAGAAAACTAGACAATCCATTGGATCATTTAAAGGGATAGTTCACCCAACATGAAAACTCTGTCATCTACTCACCGTCCAAAGATAGTCCAGAAGACTTTCTTTGAAATACAAATGAAGATATTTCAAATGAAATCTCGGGAGATTTCTGTCCCTCCATACAAAGTCCAGTAACCAAAAGTTTAAAGATCCAAAATGGTCATAAATCCATCCTAATCCAAATGAAAAGAGACACAATTGCTTTATATGATTTAAATAAAAGCCTACATTTAATCTATTCATAATGATTGACAAACATACATAGAGCACTTCACATTTGGTACATACACAAACATGTGACGTGCTGTATCTTTGTGTGTATAAAAGCCTATATTAAATCGGTTAGGTTAAATCATATCAAGCTCTTCGCAATACATGCATTAAACCTCTCAAATCATGTGCATTTATTTTACAAAGCTTTTACAACCTTTTTGGATGTTCTACGTTTTGGTTACCTGAATGGTTTCATTAAAAATATCTTGATTTGTGTTGTGAAGATTAACCAAAGTCATATAGGTTTGGAATGACATGAGTTTGAGTAAACAATGACAGAATTTTAATGTTTGGTTGAATTAGCTCTTTAACTGATTACAATTGCAGCTGCTTTACTGCTTTTTCCCCCTCCATGCTAACAGGGGTACTTCGACGAGGACAGTATGGAGGAGTTCATAGCCTCAGAGACAGAGGAGTCCTCCATGAGTTTGACCTCTGAAGATGAGAAGCCCAAAAGGTTTGAGATGAGTCCTTACTCTTCTTTGGTAACTGTCCTGTTTACTACCTGCATTATGACTTATCTGGTTCTCTAAACCCCCGTACAGAAAGAAGAAACGAGGCAAAGGGAAAGAGCAGAGCTCAGACAAGTCCGACAGCGATGACCTGGAAGTGATTAAGGAGTGGAACACCAGCTCTCGTGGAGGAAACCCTGAGGGGCGCAACAGAGCAGAGCCTGTGGAAGAGGGTATGACTGAGCTTACTGACAAAATCAACTGTACAGATCGGAGTTAAGCAGTGCTGTTGTTACTAATAGCGGTTAAAAGGATAGTTCCCCTAAAGATGGACTGTCATCATTTACTCACACTCAAGTTGTTCCAAACCTGTACGAAAGAAGATATTTTGAAGAGTGTTGGTAACCAAGCAGTTGATGGTAGCCATTGGCTTCCATAATATATACAGTGAGTGACATGCGAAAGTTTGGGAACCCCTGGCAGAATCTGTGAAAATGGGAATACAGGATGAAGATCTCCCAATTTTTCTTATTTTGCTGAAATATAATTTTTGTCCATTTAGTACTGCCCTTCGGAAGGAACAGAAGATACTTGCATGTTTCCCGGAAGACAAATTAAGTACAATTTACCTTGTGTTTGAAGCTTTTTTAATAGTTGTGTTTGAGTCCCTCAGTAGTCCTCGGTGTGAAAAGATGGGTCTCAAAATCATACAGTCACTGCTGGAAAGGGTTCAAATATGCAAAAGATGGTGGAAAACTGAAGAATCTGCAGGACACAGAGGATTTTTCTGAGGAACAGTGCTCAGTTGAACTGTTCAGAACAAACAAGGGACTCATGAACAACCATCACAAAACAAAAAAACAGTGGTAGATCATCCAGGTAACCACATCACAGATTCTGCCAGGGGTTCCCAAACTTTCGCATGTTTTTTTCTTCTCCGTACTGTGGAAGTCAATGGGGACCATCAACTGTTTGGTTACCTACATTCTTCAGCAGCCTAAATAAATCTGCTGCTGTCTGTGTCATTACGATTTAATTATACAGTGAAGACTGTCCAGTGTTATTTTACAGTTGAATTTGTTTTTTGTTTTGTTTTTTACAGTTGCGTTCAGTTTCAGTAGTAATTTTGTACCTAAATCTTACTGTTAGACCTACCTGGAAAACTTAATGTACTGTTAATTTCATTTGTGTCTTGTTATTTATTTGTTCTTATTTTATTATTTACTGTTTACTTGCCTTTTTTAGTTAAAATAAATTGAATTCTGAGTTTGAGTGCAGATGATTCTTGGGTGAAGGGGGCGTGGTCCATGGGAAACAGTCCTGCCACCACAGCTGGAAAAAATCCTAGAGGAACACTGAATGAAACGACTTTTATCTGATACCTACAGTGCAAGTCTTCTGCAAATATGGCCACAACAGTGTGTATCTGTGATGTTTTCCTCAGTTCGGGCGTCAAACTCGGGTCCTGGCAGCCCATCCCCTGACTGGTACAAAGAGTTTGTGACCGAGACAGATTCTGAGGTGCTGGAGCATTCTGGGAAAATTGTGCTTCTTTTTGAGATCCTCCGCATGGCTGAAGAATTGGAAGAAAAAGTGTGAGTTAAGTTTTGTCAGATTAGCAAACAGTTCTTCCTCCGGCTCAGAATTCATCGTCTTCCGTGTCATACGATCAGATATGTGACGGTCACGTGTCCTGTGTGCTCAGGTTGGTGTTCAGCCAGTCTCTCATTTCTCTGGACCTCATTGAAGATTTCCTGGAGTTGGCAGGCAGAGCCAAAGAGGAAGGCAAGCTTTCGCCGTACAAAGGTGAGGCACTTTTAGGAATGTTTTCCTTGAGCCTTAATCACGGTGCTTTGTAATCTTTTGGATTTTCTGTGCTAGACATTTCTGCCATTCAAAGTCTGCATGCTTTTCATAATTAATCTCTTACAAAGTGACAGGATATTGTATTCATTATTTTGTGCAGTGCATCATTTTAAATTCTTACTATGTCAGCATGAAATCAAAACTCAGACTAGTTACTTTTGTTGTACATGTTCCTGGTCTTATTGTGCGCAATGGGTCAGTCCATACTTCCAAAGAAAAACAATTTGCAAAAACTTTCAAAATGTAATGTCTTGCTCCACATCTTATACGACTTTCCATGTCATTGTCCATGTCCTTGTTTGTATTGTGTGTTTTGTTGTATGCTTATGTTTTTATTTGAATTATATTTGCTGTAAATTGAACATTGATATCAGCAAATAAGTGAGCACTAATCCAGTGAGTGCAAACTGTGGTTACATGCGGAAACTCACCTGATATTTGCGCACACATCTGACACCGATCTGGGTTAAGTGCCCGCAGAAACACACAAATATGTGCATGTAAACATAAAGCCTCTGGAATAAGGTCACGGACCCAATTAAACCCTCACAGCTGTTTTAACTTTCATTTTGAAAATGATTAGGCCTTTTTTATTTTGCAAAAAAATGTTTGCTTAAGGCTTTGCAATTTGTAATGAAAAGATCACAGAGGAATAATTGGAAACATATGAAATCTTAGTTATGAACACGAGTGTGGGAGGCCACAATATTAATTGCTGAACATGAGTTATTTGGGCTTCGCAATATGCATATCGCAACGACGTGCGATATCATTATCATTTTAATAATAGGCTACTTAAATCAAAACTTTGCAAAAGGTCAAAGTTTTCGTTCGATGCATATAGCAGAGAATTGCTTGACGTTAAAGAGTTAAGTGCAATAAGTTGCAGAAAACAACTCTTTGCCGTCTCGTCTTGCTGTCTGACTCACACCTGAAGCGCGCACACAAGCCGCATCTCGCGCAGTGTCTCTTCAGTTCTGCCCGTTTTTATCCACCTTTTTCTTCAACGCGGAAGTAAGCCTATGGGTGAGACTTCCGGTTCATTAGCCGCTATAGGTAAA
>NW_015551122.1:1113226-1113446 GCF_001515605.1 Sinocyclocheilus anshuiensis
TTCTCAGACTATAGTTTTTGCTGTGGTATATGAAGAAGTACTTAAAGTGTGTGGAAAGCAAAGTTACAATGATATTAAAGTAGGGCTGTCGCAGTGAGGGAATTTCCCTTGCGGTCATTTTGAGTGGCTTCAATAGCGCGGTATGCGGTATTATCGCCATACACACACACACACACACACACACAAATATATATATATATATATATATATCTCTCTGTGT
>NW_015551122.1:1113804-1114301 GCF_001515605.1 Sinocyclocheilus anshuiensis
AAGTAAACAGAAGAGAATGACAAAATAATGGTCCACATAACAGAACATAAACCTGACAATAAAATAGTTAGGCTATCGTTAGCCTATATGTATAACATTTAGCCTAGTTGTAATCTGATCTTCTAATCTGACTGGACAAGAGACTTTCTATTGATATTTCCACCTGCGCGTTCTAGACGGGCTGTCAGTCAGTCTTTATACCGTTCATTCAACTACACGTTCAAAAACACAGGTTCATTCAAAGAGAGACGTAATGAAACACGCTGTTGAAATCATTTTAACTTTGAGCGCCACTTTAGAAGGCTCAGCTGACCAGCTATGCGTTGATGCTAAGACAGAGATTTCGCTTTCCTTGGACATGACAACATATTTTCACAAATATATATGACTCGCTCAGTCGATCTCCCTCTCATTCACTGTCTCTTTAGGCTTGTTAAGTGCAAATCTACGGAGCCTCTGTACAAATCAGCATGGTACACATTATGTTATCATTACTA
>NW_015551122.1:1114502-1114815 GCF_001515605.1 Sinocyclocheilus anshuiensis
TATTTAAAAAATTGTCCTATATGTTCTGTCAAAGACCGAACAAGCGGTACTGATGATTGGGGGTGGAGATGGGGGAGCGTGAAAAAAAAAAAACCTGTGTGTTGACGCGCAGCCTAGAGCCCTGAGCGGGACAGTTTTCTTAAGCCCGCTCCCCCTGAATTTCTGAGCATTACCGCCCACTCCCGCAACGCGCGTCACGCTCCCGCAAACATTCTTATTGTCTTATTGTATATATTGCATCAACGAAAATAGTTCCAAATATAGTAACAGCTGAGCCGCTGCGCATCTCTAAAAGCAAACACAGCCGAGTTTC
>NW_015551122.1:1114909-1122902 GCF_001515605.1 Sinocyclocheilus anshuiensis
AAATGGGATTTACAATAAAGTAATTTACAAAATTATTTTGACTTGAGTTTATTTATTAATGAGTAACGTATCTTTTGAGTGAATGTGCAAATTTGTAATGTTATCAGCTTTTACCATGTTATTACAACATTTAACCACTTTTTATTAATTTAAAAATTGAGAAATTCTTTCAAATTTAAATCTCATACAAGAACTACAGCAAAAATCAGTTTGATGCATATTTTATCAATATTTTAGAAATTTTATTTGAATATTACCAGTACTGACTTCAATGGATTTCATTAAATTCCTTTGAACACGACTGCTCAAAACGGTCTAAATGTATTAAACCTACACATTCCAAACATTATTACTCTGAAATTTTTAATGTAAATGTTAAGTGTAAGTGAAATGTTAAGTAATGTAAGGTCTTTCATGACACTACATATGCTGGGGTGTGAATTTGATAGGTGCTTGATATAAAATAAATGGTGCTTGAAAAAGTCCTTGAAAGTCCTTGAATATGGTGTTCATGAAAGAGTGGGAACCCTGCTTTAAGCAATATCGTATCGCATATCGAATATCGCATTTTTAACAAGGTATCGCATATCGCATTTTTCTTCAATATCGCACAGCCCTACCACCTATGTAGGGTACATACTTTCCCCTGAGCTCTCCATGTACAGCAAACCCTACCAGGGATGACAGCTGCGTAAAACCTTTGCTAGAACTTGATTGTTGACTGGCTGTGCTGTTATTCTTTCCTCAAGGTGAGGGCAAGTGGTTCAGAAACATTGACTACTATCGTCTAGATGGTTCAACGAGCGCCATGACCAGGAAGAAATGGGCAGAGGAGTTCAATGACACCAGTAATGTTCGGTAAAGATGTTTTCCCTTTTGAGTAGCAAACAGAGGAACCATTGAACTCGTTTTTCCATGATTGTCAAGCACTTGTGTTCTTGTTCTCCACAGGGGGCGATTGTTCATCATCTCAACCAGAGCTGGCTCTCTTGGGATCAACTTGGTAGCTGCAAACAGGGTCATAATTTTCGACGCCTCATGGAACCCATCCTACGACATTCAGAGTATATTCAGAGTCTATCGCTTTGGCCAGGTGAAGACCGTGTTTGTCTACAGGTTTTTGGCTCAGGTGAGAAATTTAGTTCTGACATTTGGACGAATGTATTTGCTGTGTTTATTCCGTGTAGAAATATGCACGTTTATTCACAGACAGGGGAGATCAGATCTGTAATGTTTTTGGACATGTTTCTTTCTATAGGGAACCATGGAGGAGAAGATCTATGACCGGCAGATCGCCAAACAGTCGCTGTCATTCAGAGTTGTGGACCAGCAGCAGATTGAGCGTCACTTTACCATGAACGAACTGACGGAGCTGTACGCGTTTGAACCCGACCAGCTGGACGATCCTTCGGAGAAGAAGAGCAAGCGGGCCACACCCATGCTGCCCAAGGTGAAAACCGCTTCATACCACCTGTTTTTCTCTGTTTTGTTTGACCGCAGAAAACATTGGAGTTTTGTCTCAATTTGTCAACTGAAATCAGATTTGTTTGTATAGCACTTTTCACAATACACATCGTTTCAAAGCAGCTTTACAGAAAATCATGATGTTAATATTGACAAGATGTTAAAATCCTCATGCCTCACACATTAAGCAGATTAGGGCTACAAGCAATCAAGCAGTTGTGATTTGCTATGTAGTATATATTGGCCAACACAGGTATACTTGTATATATGCGGATAAAGTTAAACATACTTCTATATCCAACTTTGTATAAAGTGCAGGGTGATAATATAGTTTAAATATACAAAAAAAATCAAACAATTTAGATTAGATATGTAGTATGGCTTTACATGTATACTGTATGTATGTGGTTACTCTGTGTGTGTGTGTGTGTGTGTGTGTGTGTGTGTGTAAAACATGAAACTACAGTTTACATTTTGCCACAATATAAACATTTGTGCTGTGTGGATTTGCTATATAGTGTATAGATTACATAAAGTATACTCACATTAAAAGTTGGTTATATAGTGCATCCGAGCTTGTTTACAACTCACTGGGCGATGATATAGTTTACATTTTTCGAAAATGTAATAATAAACCATGTATTTTACAGTTAATGTAACTCCAAAAAAACTATCCTAAAGAAATCAGACAAGAATGATGTGACAGAAATGTTAAATATCAATATTGTTACCTTGCAAGTATACATTTTTTTCTGAACATCTCTCACAAACACCTTTGGATTTCAATTTCTGTGCTCCTATTGGGTCCATTAGTCTGTGACCTAATATTTAATTGCAGTGGTGATTAATCAGCCATCCTGAGCTTATGCACTAAGTGATCCAAGACTACAACCCCCTAAAATCTGCCTCACACTGCAGAATCGTGTGTGCACTGCTGAAGTTGAATGCTCCTGGCCTGTATCCTGTGCACATTACCTTTTGATGTTCACAAGGATTGAGATGCTGTTATTAACTCGTGTGCCTGGTTTCCAAAGCTTTCAGTCTTCCTAGAGGGATAAGGATTGGAAGAACAGTGCTCAGCTCTCATCTTAATAGTTCTGACCTATCTAAGCACAGGTGCGCGGTCACACGAGAGAGAACCCCTGAAGATTTTACAAGACCATATCGGCCTTCGATTGTACATCCAGTCTTTCACAACAGCACACAGCTGCACTCTATGACCCTTGTTTACTGAAGAGTTTTATACTGCAGAACCGATGATGCTGGGATCCTTTAATTGGAGGCAAAGGCATCCAGTACACATCCAACAAATGTGTCCAAAAGCACACAGCTGTGCAGATATTTGTCTTGTGTACCACAGAAGGTTTACACTGGGGAAGATACAGCCCCCCACATCCTTCTGCTGAAGTCCTCAATGTTTTATCATGAGCTGCTCACTTTGGAGTTGATGTTTGAGAAGCTTGTTGTTCTTTATCAAGCTTTTAATCGGAGATGGAGCCCTACGTTTGTGCGCTGCAGATGACCACATTTGGCCATATGTGCACCAGAATGTAGCAAGTCAGCTGTTATGGATGGAATCTGCTGCCTGTAATCGTCTGTAGATGAGTCAGTCATCCCTCAAAGCCTGTAGTCATATCTCTGTTTCTCACAGTACCCTCGCCAAGTTTATGGATCACAGGAAATATTTCTAATCCTGGCAGACCTCTGCCCATCATTCTTTCCTTACCTTGTGTAATGTGTCTGCATCTTGATCTTTTTTTAATAAGCCAAAAGAATATGACACTTGCACCTTTTTTTTTTTTTTTTGTGAACATCTTATGTTCTTTGGACAGAGAACTTAGATGTGTTAAACTATTAGCTAACAATTTAAATAGCTAGTCTACAATGCCTTCAATTTATGTACTCCCGCTACCCCAGTTTTTACTGTTAAAATTGTGCATCATATTTTTGACTATTCACTTTATTGTAGGGGAAAAAACTAATTTCAGTTAAAAAACGAGTAATTAATGAAATTGTGACACCTAGGAACTAGGAACTATTATTCTCACAATAATGTTAACATATTAGTAAAAATCAACTGTTCAACCCCATTACCAAAGTTTTTGAAAGAGAAATGATCCTTACATGTTGTTCTATTTTTAGAAGTTAATCTAGGAGTTTAATGGTTTTAATCTGTATTCAGGCTTTGTCCTAAATTTAGGTAAAAGGATTGAAAAAAATCAATCAAACCTCATTAAATAACGTAAAATGAAACCTATAATGTTTAGTTGCCTGAGGTGGACAAGACATTTACTGGAGGTTAAGTCCTGTTTTTACTCCATTTGTGCAAAGTCCACACTGTTAATGTGATCTTGTTCATTTGTTTAAATATTATATATATTAAAATTCAAATGAAACCTGATAGTTAAGTTAACATCTCCTTAAAAGCCTCAGAGATATAGTGTATAAGTGATTCTCTTTGTAATAGTACACTAAACTTACTCTGATCTGGTGATAGCAGCTATTCCCACCAGTCCCTCCTTTCCCTTGTTACTTTCCCTAGTGTTTCTGTGCCGCTGCAGCTCACCCAAACATCATGCCATCATGAAGGCCATCTGTTACGCTGATTCACTGCTTCGTCTCTGAAGTTTTCAAAGGAACACTGTAAACCTCCCCCGACCTGATGAACAGTCATTATTCCAAACCCCTTTTAGGATGTTCTTGTGCTTTTCACAGAAACTAATTGGAGACAAAGGAAGTTAGCGGACTTCCACTCTAATGACAAAGAAGAGTGCTGCGGCCCAGACACGAGAGCCACCCAGCTTGGGGTCTGGCCTTGCCTCGGGCTCTTCGGAGGCCCATTATAGAGCTGAGACCCGTGGGTAGACTTTGAGTGACACGGTTGGGTCGGTGTGTACACTTCCTGAAAGTGGTCCATCGGTGGGAAAGTGGTAATTTGCTTTCGCTCAGGCTCCCCCGCCGATTGGGTCTCGTTGAGCAAAGGAACAGACTTTAGTTGGGATAATTAGGTGCAGGAGCTGGTCTTAATAAGTCCCCCAGATGTTCCTTAAATGAGTGGGTGCCTTCAACCCTCCATTTTTAGATATTTGCCCTAACTTGAATGAAAGAGCTGAAGGTGTGAACTGCAGTGCGTCGTAGAAGTTCTCACCTAGCGTGCTCCATTTAGTAAATGGTAGAATGATCTTGGATGGACACCTGACATCCGGCCCTGTGCCAAACATCAAGAGCTCTGCAGACACAGACTGTTTATATCAGGGCACTGAGGTTATGCGTATAATTTGTGTGCAGCTGTAGAGTACGTTTTGCCTGGCTAAGGTTAGGTATTACAAATATCTCAATCCTTCACATTCCTTGAGTCTCTTGCCCCGGACCCCTTGGTTTCTTTGGTTTGTGCACCTGCATGTCAAACATAATGTCTTGTGAAATCTGAGGCAAGCATTAGGCTCTTAATTTTAAAGTGGTAGATAAGAGTTTTGTTCACAGACATTCCCCTTTTTAGGTCATGAAGGCAAAGTTGCATGTTTTTATCGGAACAAGACATCTGAAGGAAACACAAATTATTCCACACTCTTCTGAAGCTCCTGTATCTTTTTTTTCTTCTTTTTATGGATGCAGTCTGTCACGCTTCCATTTTCCCACTCCTCACACCCTGTCTTCTACAGAGCACACGGCAGATGTTTATGGCCGTAGTAATGAGTGAAATAAAATAGAGTTTGTGAATATGGATTGTATTTAATATGAGGTGGCGTGATCAAAAACCTTAAGAGGCAGTTGGGCTGAAATAGCTGTAAATGTGCTGAAAATGATTCAGAAGGAAGAAAAATGGCAAGAAAAAAACGTTTGCGTTGAAACCGATGGTGTTTTTCACACCAGCGGAGTTCATCTGGGACCGTGTCTTAAGTAAATTGGCTTTGTTTGCCAAGTCGTAAATGTATGTAGTTGAGCAGAGCTCTTACAGTTCATTTGAATGTTCTGTTTCACCAGCAATGATGTGTGTCTCTGTTTCAGCGTTTTAATTTAGGAAAACTTGCAAGAAGAATACTTACTGCTGTCAGCTTTTTATTGATAGCTATTCAAGGCCGTTTAAAAATGTCTTGCAGAGAGAAAATTGAAGAGAAATGTGCCACTGTTCAGGCAAAACTTGAAGGCAAAAAATTATTTTGCCAGAAAAGTCTGGACATAACAGATTACCTGTACAGATGTCCAATGTATGTCTTATTGTGCACCATTTCAGTGGTTCATGTTGCATTCTCATCATTGCTGTAAGTGGCACTACAAAAGGACAATTTTCTTGAACAATGCCGTAAACTGCCTAGAAACAACTAATTCTGACAGTAATATTGATGTGCACTGGGAATGTCTGATTTCAATGATGGTGCACCTTCTAACATTGCTCAGTGTACATTTTTTACTCAAGCTTTACAGAGATGTTTATGAAGGTCAACAGTCCATTTTCAAAAACATACATGGGAAACAGCAAAAATCGCAAAGACTCACAAGGAAACGATTTCTGTGGTTGTGATATTTTTAAGATGAGAAAGAGCGTGGTGTTCAGACATGGGCAGATAGACTGTTCCCCACCTGGGGCAGTATTTATCCTTGCAGCAGTCTGGCTCATGCACCTCCATGCTTTGATCAAAAGCAAAATGCTTCCTCCCACCGTTTGACTTCCTGTGGGATCCCCACTCCCCATTTCCCTGAGAAAAGAAAAAAAAATCTGCATTCTGCTGATTCCCCCATTCCCCCACCCAACCTATTCCACATCCATGAATGGAGTAAAACGATATCCTTTTCCTAAGCCGTCATTATGCATGGGGTTAGCTCACAGTATGACAATGCAGGAGTTCTTGTTACCGTCATTAGTGCCTTCGGTCGAGATGCACGTGTAGGGCAGGTTACGGAGACAGACGAGACCGCCCGCGGAGCTCCAGCCTGGAGATTAATCAGGAATCCCGGCATTCCCTGCTCCCCTGGATGGCTTCACTGTCATTTGACCCAGCGGCTCTGTGACCCATTTACCAGGCTCAAAATTGGACAATGTTCAGATAAGCTCAAGTTGTCCCTCTCATGATGGCGAGTGTTTGAAATGTGCTCAAACAACAGCTTCATCGTGGACTTGTCTTTTGCTCCAGACACGCAGCTCACACTTCAGTTCCCCCTCGTCTTCTGCACGCTTTAACAAGAGATCATCTTTTCCATGCAGTCTTTTTCACGGTTGTGATGCCGAAGGGGTTCCTCACATGGCAGCATCCAGCCATGTTTTAATTTAGCCACTTAGCCAGAAATTACCATCACTCATCCAGTCGGGATTGTGGAGGGTATAGGCCAGGCCTGGCGTGATTGTGCTTGCTTTCGCCACGTGTTTTTATTTTTCAGCTTTCAAAGCCACTTACTGAAAAGCCTTGATGTGGACGGATCTGTAGCTGCGCTCTCCGTTACAGCTCTGCTGTAATGCAGAAGGCATGGCTCTGTTTTTGGTACCTGTCTTACTGCCGTTATCTTTATTTCTTGAAATAAACCATTATCTGGTTAATCATGATTGGCTCTTTGGGGGACGATCGAGGTTTGCTCACTTTGTACCTCAGATTCTGTTTCTCTAAACCTTTTCTGTAGCAATTATTTAGTAAGAAGTCCTAAATTTATAATCGTCAGGCTTTTCTTTTTGAAAGTTATGACGATTGATTAATTTTGTTTTTGTTTTATTTTGTTTCTTGTTGCTGCTAAATCGGGTGATGACGTAACTCACGCATTTATGTTCATATGGTTGGGATCCAGCAGATGTTTCTAGATCTTGACCTTTTTAATGTAAAGTTGCAGGCAAGACAAAGAAAAGCAAACAATAGCTGTAGAGTAATTTTAAACCATGTTTGTACGAGGCCTGGATGTGAATCGTGCTCCGCTCAGGTGTTGTTTTCAATAACAGTGTAGTCATGGATACCAGAGTTGCATGAAAGCCTCTGAAGTTATTTTAAATATGTCTTCTAGTTAACACTTGGTTTGGAGTCTGTTGCTTTTTTATTTTTAGCTTTGCAGCACAACCTAACCACTAATTGACTGTTTTATTCATTATGAGATAAAAGACCTTGTATTATGAAAACATACTATAACTATAACTAAGCCAAAACTAGACCCTAGTCCAGAAACACCATTTCTTGAAACTAAACTGCAAAAACGACACATTCCGAACCTGTGTAACATTCTGACATCAAGTGCATGAATACATCCACATGTGACTGTCCATCAGTGACTCCTATTAGGTGATCAGAATCTTAGGCCATCTGAGGTAGTGAAGATGAAAAAATAAATTGTTTTAAAGTCAGTGAAATAGAGGTAGCGAGACATCTTTTCTTCTCTTTTGTGTGACGTACATTCAAGTGTAACAGATTATCAAAAAATGAAGAAAAAATGCAGGGCAGGAGTTGGTTCTATGCATCGGTTGTTGATTGGATGTTGAGATGTTTCAACATTTTTGAGTAGTTTAACTAAGCCAAAGCAGCATTTTTTGTGTGTGTGTGTGTGTGTGTGTGTG
>NW_015551122.1:1123114-1155237 GCF_001515605.1 Sinocyclocheilus anshuiensis
TTTGATAGGCCACAAAAATGTTTCATTGTTGGTTTTGCTCTATAATTATGTTGCTAGTGGTGATTATTAGAGGATTACATCTGTGTATGTATTAGTGCTGGGCGGTATACCGGTTCATACCGAATACCGGTTTTTATTTTTGTTATGATATGAATTTTTGGTCATACCGCCCAGCACTAGTATGTATTCATGTGGGATGCTGACCCATCTTTCTTTGACCCTTTCTCCTGTCCCAGGATCCTTTCCTGGCAGAACTCCTTCACAGTTACAAAGATCATATCGTCGGCTACCACGAGCATGACTCTTTGCTGGACCACAAGGAGGAAGAGGCACTGAGTGAGGAAGATCGCAAGGCAGCCTGGGCCGAATATGAAGCCGAAAAGAAGGTGTGTAGCCACACAAGCCCTTTACTATTATATACATGTAATGATAAAAAGAATATTGTCTAATACCTTTATATCAGTCTGTAAATATAATGTTAGATTTTAGCCATATTTCAGGTGTGTGTTTTTTAATCTTTCATTAAAAAAGAAATTGTCTGTTTGTATCTGGCCATTACTGATAGCTGTTTAAGAATCTTGGTGAGGTTGATGATTATTTCTTCAGTGATGGACCGCACCTCACAAATAATATTGTGGTGTATTAGCATCATAAGAAATTAACCCACACTTTAAGAAACACCATGAGAGAGGTCGAACTGTATGCATGTGTGCTTACATAAAATTCCTTGAAACATAAAGCTTTATTCGGAGCTACATAAAACCAGTGGGAACTAACAAAAAGGTTTGTTGCTGGAAGAGGGTTCTTTGGGCGGTAATTGTTCTGCTTAGACCCATAGAAGCACACCTTTTCTGAAATGTCTCATTGTTCAGACAGTCGAATCATCCCTTTCATAAACGCAGTGAACCCTGTGTGCAGATGGTGGCTGAGAGCCTGTGTCCTTTTAGATCCAATCCTCATTGTCTTCAGATTAGAGACTCTTCACCCTCAGGGCTCATTAGTGGAGTATTTTTGGGAGAGAAGTCACTTGTTGCCATGTGGGACTCTGGCTCTGCACTTGAATTATATTACAAGTGCCTTCTCTCCATTCCGATTCACTAATTATTCCTTTTGCAATCACAACAATATCTACCCTGATTCCCTTCAAAACAATTCTGTAGTCAACTAAATGCTACTTCAAAGATAAATCGTTATAATGGGGTTGAATTACTTCAAACTGAAAAAAGCTTTCAACTTCTGCTGAAAAAAGTGAGAAGCAATGTAATTGCAAAGCATGTCCATCTGCAAATAGACCTACAATTATAGAAAGCACAGACTCCTTTCCTTGAATACGTCATCAGTAAAAATAACTGAAATAAGTGAACATTGCTCGTGTTGCACCACATGGAGCATGGAAAATATCACTATAACTTTAGTGCCCAATGCAGGAGCTGTATTTGTAGGCAGGAGTTGGTTATACCTGCTGGGAGCATTGAGACAGTGCAGACTGTCTTTGGATTTGTGTGCGTGTGTGTAATTCATACCACATTGGCACAGATTCTGCACTACATGTAATCTGCCTCCTAAATTTCATGTTATTTTTTGGCAAGACGTTTTA
The DNA here is from genome assembly GCF_001515605.1 of Sinocyclocheilus anshuiensis. Classification (NCBI taxonomy): domain Eukaryota; kingdom Metazoa; phylum Chordata; class Actinopteri; order Cypriniformes; family Cyprinidae; genus Sinocyclocheilus; species Sinocyclocheilus anshuiensis. The sequence goes on from NW_015551122.1 coordinate 1,124,712, forward strand.
AATATTATGCTTAAATCAAAGTAATTTCATCAGTGAATCACTTGGCCATAGCTATTATATGCGACGAAAAGAAATCACCTGCTTTTGATCATCTCGCTACAATTATTTGTGTATGCTGAGATTGAAGAGTTTTGTGTAATGTGATTGCTTAAAATCATTAACTCTGCCAGAGCCATTAAAGTGGATTTTAAGCAGTCACTTGCAGTGATTAGAGAACCCTATCGAGTTCTGAGATAGTTGAAGCTATACTGTGAGCATCACATTTTGAAACCAGCTTAAAAGAGCGTCCGTTTAGATTGTCCCGGGGTCTGCGGCACAGCTGTGATCCACGCCGCCATCTGTGCTGCACACCTGCTCGTGCCAGGTCTGAACACCGGACACTCAGCTGTGGAGTGTGTTTACGAGCTGCGTGCACCAAAGACCCAATTAGGGGATTGACTGCATCTGCCTCGGTAGCTCATTTACACACAAACACAGCCATCCTGCTGACCTTCTGCAGGGGAACGTTCTGTTTAGAGCCGTAAGACAAACACAGCTTGGGCAGGACCCTAACAGAGGTTCACATGGGTGCACATCAGGATTTTTTTGGATCCTCCAGCGATCTGTTGGCTGGGAATTATCATTCGCCGTGCGTCTTTGCCAGTTCGCAGACAAATCATGTCAAAGTCGCAAATCGAGTGGGGAATTAAGTCCAAAAAGCAATGCTTTGATTACCCTGCAGCAAGTGCTAGTGTGATGGAAGGCTGACTCATCTGTCAGGCCGAACCTGATTTGAAGATTATTTATAATTGTGATTTTTCTGTGACCTCATCTCATAAAATGAAGCTTCTCTGTTTGTTTTCGACTGATGGACCCTCTCTTCTATTGTTTCAGGGTCTGTCCATGCATTTCAACCAGCCATCCTATTCTCAAATGGCCGTGGGAGCAGGAGCAAACTCTTACTTGCCCTTCAACATGGCTGCCTTGGCCTCCATGAGCAACCAACAGTTGGAGGTAAGTAATGAGCTCCACGTGCTCTTTTCACATTCCTTCAGCCGGCAGCTAATTGTGACATGCGTCCTCAAGCACTGACATTTGGCTTGTGCTCTGCCAGCTGCTGTTTACGAATGCTAGTTATTTCTGTGAAAATATCAAATTCAGAGGTTTGTTTCATCTCGTCTAGTATTTTCAGTGTTGCTTCTCACACTTTATTCTTTCTCTCTGTGTTCCAAGGATTTGATTTACCAGGGCAGGCAGAAAGTGATGGAAGCCGCTAACGCTCTGAAGTCAGTGCCCAGGGAACCAATGGAGGACATCATTGCACAGGTGGTGAGTGACGGGAGAGAGGGAGATTCCCTACAGAGAGGCTTTCGTCGGAAAGGCTGTGCATAAAGGCCCCGATATACTCAAGCACAGTTGTTTTTCGTTCTTCGCCTAGGGGTAAAAAGAAGTTTGAAATGCCAATTTACTGTTAGTGAACATCCCGAAACCACCAGGTTGAGATACATACGTAAATGTGTTGTGTGCTTTCCTCGCTGTAACAAAATAAATCGTAGCAATGTGGACATGTTTGCACAGCTCTGCAATGCAGCACTCCAGTCAGGTCATGTCATGTTTATTTATATAGCACTTTATGCAATAGGTTGCTTTAAAGCAAGCAGCTTTACAGTATTAAACATGAGAAAAAAGCACCAGTGTTGCTTTCAGTTAGAGTTACAGTTCGAGTTAATGCTATAAAGCAGTTCTCCAGTGTGTTCATGTCTGACCTCGCCGGACTGAACAGAATAAATGAAACGCAGATGTTTTCCCAGTCAAAGAAGGCCACATCTACCTGTGAATGCGTATTTGCCATGGACCAGTGGTAAAAAGAAGGGGTTTAACAGCTGGAGCGAACACTTCCGGAAACTCCAAATGAACTTCGGTTTGGCCTGATTTTGTTCAAAATGACATCACACTAGTTTGTTTTTTAGATTTTGAAGTATATCAGGGCCTTAATGCTCCAGGTCCAGTGTTGCATCTATGAGCCGTCATGACCAGTAACTGATGCACAGCCCACCTTCCCTGACAAGACTGAAAATTCGCTCTGCAGTTGGTGTTTGCCAAGTTGTTAGTACTTACCCCAATCAAACCTTTGATGCATAGCTTTGTGCTACAGACATGCGTGAAACTTTGGATGGGTGATGAAATGACCAAAAAATCTAGAGACCTACATTGAAGGATGAGCCTGAGTCATATTTGGAGGACAGAACATTATAGAGACTTGGAGAGATGGGCTCTGTTGACTTTACAACCACTTACAACACCTGCATAACAACGAGCTAGGGCTGCACAATTAATCTAATTTCTAATCGCAATTACAATTACGGATGCCACAATTACATAATCGTTCAAGCCGCCAATTAATCATTTAAAGTCCACTTATGTTATTCTGCATGCTTAACATAATCGTTCAAAGCAGCAATTAATCATTTAAAGTCCACTTATGTTATTCTGCATGCTTAAGATGTTTTTTTTTCTTTCTACGTTATCTTAAGGGTTTTTCCATTGTTTTAATTTTAGTTTTAGTATAACATTATAATACCATTCATATTTTTACCTTTTTATTTAAAGAAGAAACCAATCCGATGTATAGTTGACATTTGAGGCTTAATACTATAGAAAAGCAATAAATGTTTTTCAGTTAGTGTTTTCAGCTTGTTTATTTTCATATAAAAATATGGCATGCAGTTGCTTCAAACAAAGGTGTAAACATCATTCATTTAATCGTAATTAATAATTGCAATTACAATTTCAAAGGAATAATCGACAATTGTGATTTTTGTCATAATCGTGCAGCCCTACAACGAGCCACTATATCCTAGTCTCATGGCGCGAGCTTTTAGGGGCAAAGCCTACACTTTTGCCTATAGTTTGCTGTGTCATCAGTATTAAGCTTGAGATGTTGGACTACGTTCTGAACAACTGCTAAATGTGTTTGTGTGTGTGTGATGATCGTGTAAGTGTTTGTTTGTTGAGGTCTACAGGATGTAACAGGTGTGTTGTTTTTGGCAGTGGAAGGAGAATCCGAGTTTACCCGAGGCCCAGGTTCAATCCATGGCTCTTGGGAGGCAGGCCGGCTACGAGCTGGAAATCAAACACAGGGAGGCTGTTTACCGTGATGTCCTCGGCAAGCAACAAACTGTATGTTTGCTCATCTCTCAGTATTTCTGTGATGTCTTATGTTCTACCTGTGTTTAAGTGATTTTAAACTAAATAGATTGAAAGGGATTTTTACATCTGGTACCCTGTTGCACCCCTTTTATTCTACATTTGTCAAAAATAGTTAAATGTGATGTGTGAATTAATTCAGGGTCAAATTTAAGGCTATAAATATCTTAAATGGTATAACAAATCTTAATTATCCAGTGTTAATTTTGACAGCAAATTTTGATTGTTTTAGTCGTAGTCTTTTGACTAAATCGACTAAATATCATAAGATTTTAGTCGACTAAACCTACAGTAAATTAAGTCTGCTAAAATCTAATGGGTTTAGTTACAGTGAATTTATTAAGCATTTCTCTAAAATTTCCAAACTCATTATATAGATTTAACTGCGGTGACACACAACATGCCTTTATGTTAAAATTAAATAAAACCACTTCCTCATAAAGAACAAGAACATGGTCTTCTTATTAATGAAATACCAATGGTTATATAGGCTAATTATGCATTCTTAATATCAACTTGTTTGCCATATTCTTCATTCTTTCAAGCAGACATATTTATTTCTATAAATAAATTTAGATTAATATTTAGGGCTACTAAAGTTTTTCAGTCAAGAACGATTGAAGAGTGATGTTCTGTCTTTTGTTGCTTGATTAACATCAATGATTCGGACAATAGCAACTAAATTAGGCTGCTGTCCCTTTAAAACCTGATGCACAGCTGCAATGGATGCAATGTACCGGTACACGTTCTCCCTACTGTTTACGTTCACTTAAGACGTAATCAACTGTGTTTACGTGAATACTCGTCAAAATGGACAATTCAACATAATTTTGTTTGTATTTCTCCGTTCATGCGACGCTTAAGAGTGAGAGGCGCTTTCTGTGTGTGTGTGCTTCAGTGTCTGCGCTCAGAAAACCGGACCGAATTGAGTTCTCTCTTGCATCGTCAGATTTATCCATATGTCTGCTCTTCTCTTACTCCCCCATATTTACATTTTTTAACATTTTATGCGACGTGCAGCAAGTGTATGTTAGCTTATGTCCTGCCGGTTCATATGTACGCAACCTCCGAACCACGCAGCAGATTCGTTCTGAATGAATCTCTTCCCAAATCGTCCCTCCCTAACATTTTCGTCTCGTTTTTATTCGTTGACACAAATGTCAATAGATTTACGTCATAGTTTTTGTCATTCAAAAATAATTTTAGTTCGTTATCGTCTCGTTGTCGTCAGTGAAAAAAATGAACACTGTACTTTCATCATTTTAAGAGGTCTTAAATTTAGGGACAGAAAAACAGGAGTTGCAATAAGGCCTAATGTTGTTATTAAACTTGAAAAGGCTGATAAATGTGAGTGCTGCATGTTTCAATGTAAAAATGCAGCACTGTTTCACATTCTACAGACTCCGTTTCAGAGCAGTTCACAATCAATGGAAACTGTGCATGTATGCCAAACGATTGCTTATGATCTACTGCTGATGAATTATGACATGTTTGCTTCATGGAGTTTATATTGTAATATGTTGTAGATGGTTGTAAGAGTGCATATTTTACAATAATACAATAAATTGCAACTGGCATTTAAAAATACAATATTATATTCAATATACTAGTAATGGCAGTAAAATCTTTGTATTGGGTTTTTAAATCATCAGCAAAATTCAATGTCCGTCGAACTCTAATTTGTTTGCGCTATCATTTTTTGTTATGGTTATTATTTAAGTAATTTGTGACTTCATCCAAATTTGATTTTAGGCTTGTGATTTCATAAAGATATTGGATGTCAAAATATGTACTCAAATGTAATCAAGAATGTTGTGCTTTGTGGATGGGTAATGTAGTAACACAGTCACGGTTCAGCTCAAAAGCACCGGTTCTGTTGGAGAGGGGCAGCAGAGACTACTTTCTGAAGCCACATAACGGACGAATAACATCCGATCTCCATTTCCTTCCCAGCTGATGATGTACGTGCAGAAGGTGATCGCCAACCGTAAGGTGCAGGAGCAGCAGCTGGCCATGGCGAGGCAGGGTCTGCTGCTCAATCAGCTGGCCATGCAGAACGGTCTTGGGGCCCCTATGAATCAGATGGATCTGCTGGGGTTGTACCAGCAGCTTGGGGCTCTCCAGGGCCTTCCCTCCGCACAGCTGGGCAAGAACCCGGGCCCGTCTAAGGGCCTGTAGATGCCTCCGCCCCTCAGTGTACACACAGCTGGACTGATACAGCCAGGACACCTACTTGAGCTCCTCGGTAACGAGAGGGGATCCTGGGACTTTGTTAAAGGGGTTTTTGGCAGTGCAGTTTGTCATTTTGTGTGTATATAGCCTTAATGTTGGTCAAGTTCTTTTTTTCCCTCTCTCACGTATTTAAGATTGAAGAAGATATTATCCCCAAATGCTTTTAGGCATTGCAGGTTTCTTTCCCCTTAAATAAGGGACGTGCATATATAAATAATTATATTGCAATGAAAACGGCGTGATTGAGGAGGGACCATAGCGTTTTTGTTCTAAAGCCCCCGTAAATACTATCTGCGCTAATATCTTCCTAGTAGTGGATTGTCATTGGTACTTTGCTAGCCAGTGCTCCAGAGACACTGCAGCGGACACCTTAAATGTATCGTCAAGTCAAATGGCCTTATATCAAGCAGCTAGATCTCTTCTAATGTTTTAAAACCCCTTTTTCTAATCTGCTTTTAGGTATTTAAACTCGTTGTTGCTAATCATGCTATGGAATGTCTGTGTTGTTAAAACTGCTTGCTGATTTCCTCCGGACTTTTGTAACATCAGACTTCTCGTTGTAGTGTTGCCTAGCATATTGTTGTGAGTACTGTTCATAATTTCTTTTTCTGTTTATTTTTCTGTTTCTTTTCCCCACTTGCATTGGGATTGCACCTGAGTTGGCGTGTGGCGGGAGCTAAATGCATGTTTGTGTGGTTTAACTGAACTTCAAACCTGTTCTGATTATATAATAATGCTAACACTTTCCTTATCAGGTTAGTGCTCAGGCTGTATTCTGTTCTTGGGCACATCTCCACTTCGGATGCTAAACTAGATGTTTTTCATTGGCGAACATAAGACCTTTGACATCCACAGGGTGTCATTCAGAAATGTAGAGGAAGCTTTTCCCCTCCTGAAAAGGTTCTAATGTAAGCATATACACCAACAACGTCTGCCATTAATATGATCTGCTACTTAGTATTTAATATCACATTTAAATAAAGTGACCAAAAGGATGAGTTACATGCAGGTCTTGTTTGTTGTCAGTTGTGCAATTTCTGCAGAACTACTGGCAAATATTATATGTACAAATCCATTTGCAAAATGCTCAAAAACAACGGGAATTAACAAATTCTTTGACATTTTAATGATTTTTTTTTTTTTTTAAAGGTTGAATATAAATTATTCTATTTATGCTTAATTTTAAGATATTTTGTCAAGAAGAAATTGCCCTTTGCACCTGCAAATGTATACACTGAACCATAGTTCAGTATTCTTAAATACTTTAACATTTTTAACTTTTATATGAACGCGTATATTTGTTACATTACCTTCAGTTTCATCAATTTTGAGAATTGTCTAGAATTCCCTAGAGTTGTCTAGAAGTTCTGTGAAGATGCATTGCTTATAGTAGCAACTGTCATGGGTTCTTAAATAAATCGGGTTCTTGGGTGATACTTCAAGTTTGCATGCTATATGTGAACTCGTATGAAATTGACTTACGAGTCAGAAGGCATATATTGTTTGAGTAATCGAAACTTTACACACATACAGTACCTAACTATATGTTGGCAACCTTGAACTCTAGACGGTGGTTTTACTTACTACTTTTGGGACAGATGCATACTGGCTAGTTGTTTCTTATGCATGTTAAAATGTGCCACTCCCTTCCCATGATGCAGCAGTGCAGTGGACAGTCAGATGAGGTCACCATAAGACAAGAGAGACTTGTGCCCCTGATTTTAGCCGATACTAGGAAGTTGTGGAGTTGGTGTATTAGTGACTACTTAAACAGTTACTCATTTTCGGTAAGTTTAAATAAATGAATGAGAGCGTATATATGAGATCCATGACACCAATACCAAATTTCAGATGCGTTTTCTCTAGACAGCTCTTAGCTTTTACACCCTGAGAATCTGTCTCCTCCCATACACCCCATTCTTCCCCTTCAGTCTTTCATCTGCTGTGTCGTTTCTGCTGCTTGCTATTATTTTCATTTCTTTAGCTGCCAGGGTGTTTCTCCCCCTCTTTTCCATTCGCCCCCTCAAGCCCACATCTCCCCCCCCCCAGGGGGGAGCTTGCGTTCACAGCTTGCAGAAAGCTGCCAAAAGTGAAACATTACAACTATTGCAGATGTTGAAATGTTGATCCCATCCTTGGTATGCCCAGATTACCACTCGGCTAGCTTTGCAGCACCGGGCAGCTGTTGCCCCATCTATTCTCCAATGTTAAAACCTGCTTCCGTTCACATGAACATGCACTATATACTTCGTATCTGACAGTATTCGAGCGTGCTGGCTGCAAAGCTAACTATTGATCATCCGAGCAGGAACGAGCCAAGCATGTTGACAAGGCATCGGTGGTGGGTGGGGTTGTGAATGTTTGTAAATCTGAATTGTTTTGTTCGTTTCTGATGATGTAAGTTGACTGAAACCCTATAGAAGTCCGTTCAGGGCAACATCAGTGCTGGTCCAAATCTTCATTCAATCACCAAGGGAGTTTTGTGTTGATGTGATTTACAATGCATCCGATTCACAAAAAAACTTATTAATAATAGTTCTACGAATGTTATCACTATTATAGAGGTAATTAATGTTGCTATGCTGCAGACTTTTCAACAGGTTTGACACCCACTAGCGCAACATGTTCTCTTGTATTGTTTCTTTCTGTAGGGCGTTGATTTATGCCTCTACAGACTGCTTGGGGAGAACTTTCCCACAGGTTCCCCAAGCCAAGAGCTGTCTTTTTACATCATCAGCTAACATCCACATCTCTGGAGAGCTTGATTATTCTGTGAATGCTGCTGTGATGTTCTGGAATTTACGCTGTACTAGATAAACGACATTTCATAGATTGATTGACCCGTTACTGAAGATTTTCTGAAAGAGGTATCAAATGTGTCCTACTTTGAAGACAACATGAAGTCAAAATTCACTTTACGTTCTTTGACTTGACTATTCCAAAGAAGAAAATGTTTGTTTTTGTAATCAATCATCAACACGTAATAACTTGCTCTGCCTCTGAACAAGGGCCACATTACTGTTATATGAATACTGTTTTACTTGCAAATACAGTAGCTTATAGATAGTAGTACAATGGTTTGCGACTGCCATATCATGTTGACTTAAATAGCTAGTGCTCTCACAGCTTTCAGCGTTTTGTGTTTCTGTGTTGTTTAGCAAAGACGACCATTCAGTCCATGACAGTACCTGAAAAGTTGTGTGTGCAGTCAAACTCAATCAGCTCAGTGTTTCTCAGATTTTAATTGGTACAGAGAATCCTTGCAAATATGGTCACCAACAATAAACAATAGCAGGACAATTTTATTGTCAGTCATTCAGGTCAAATGGTTTAGCCCTTCTGAATAATCTCAGTAGAATCTACAATTCCAATAACTTCAAGTTCATTACAAAATAGAGCCTTTGAAATAAATAAATATATTTATATAGAGATTTATAATTATTCTTTATATGTAGAAAATAAATATATAGTACATCTTATAAATAGGTTTGCCCATATTTACATGTCTTTCACTTACATTTTAATAATGTTCCTGACAACCTGAAGTCACTCTTAGTCAAATGACCAAAGCCTCTACCGAACACTTCAGCAAGCATCATTCATTTCCCCTGCTTGAAAGTGATTCATTTCTACTAATCACTTTGCTACTGCTGATTTGCTTTTTCTACCAAATTTGTAAGGTTTGAACTCTTCTGAAACTTCAAAAGGAGCAGACAGAAGACATACAGAAGATCATCTGTGTAAGCCCCTCTTTACTTATTACTTATTTTCCATCTCACAATTGGTAATATTTCCATTCAAAATTAGTATTGATTCAGTAGAAGCTGGTCATAGTTCTTCAAAGCATCTTTCTCCTTTTAAGTGCCCTTACAGGTATATTTAATTTGAAAAGCTCTTGCTTTGCATTTGTCCTACAGGAAGGTCAGCGATTACTCCCCATGTTCATCTTCTTGGTAAGTGCTGCATCATTACCTTTCAACTAAAGTTTTGCCCCAGGGTCACCAGACTGGGCATGTTGAGTCTTATCTCAATGGTCAAAGGCAGTTTTACTACCACCTATGCTCAGGTGACAAGTTACTCAATAAATTTAGGTTTAGACCCTATTTTTTCCAGTGAGAACATGCCCAAAATGTGGTCCAGTTTACAAAAAGTGTCTGAAGAAAGGGTGATTGCATGACACACGTCATGAGGCCCTGAAGTCAACACCTCTTCCTCAAGACATCTTTTGGCTCCAGCTTTGGATGCAGGAATGTTCCCTCTTCTCTGTGGTTTAAAACCCATTAAGGAGAGGAAACGGAGCCATCCAGGACACACACGTACTGTTTATCTCAATCACCACTGGAGAGGGCCTCCTCATTTTGGACCAGAACCCAAATATAAACAGCTGCGAGGCGAGAGAAGTAGGGTCTTGTATTTCTTAATGTTCTTTAGCGTCCGTCTTTCCCATCCAGCACCTCAACTGCGCCTCTCCAACACAGCAACTCTGACAGATGCTCTGGTCACCTATGCTGGAACAAGTCTCTGTAAGCTTGGGGTATCTTCTCAATCTCGACAGGTCTGGGCAGGAAGTGAGTCAACTTCTGATGCTTTTTAGTCCTGCTTCCTTCTCGAGGCGAGCCGTCCTTGTTCAGGGCCACGTAATAGTATCTTCCAGTGTCCGCATGCTTGTGGAGTGTGGATGCATACGTGTTGTACCAGTTCTCCTCAAATTGCTCACGGAAAACACACTCTGCTGTCAGCTTCTTCTGCAAGGCAGCCAGAAAGAGACAAAAACATTGTTGATTATCTGGAAGCGAAATGTGCACTATAATATAATGCTCAGTTAGAGTTATTGGAAAGATCTTGTGTCCTACCATGATAAATAAGCTTCTTGTACACTAGGGGGGTCAGGTCCTGCTCCTGGAGGGCCATCTTCCTACAGAGTTTAGCTTCAACCCCAATTAAACACACCTGAACCAACTAATCAAGGTCTTCAGGATTACCAGAAACTTGCTGGAGCAAGTTTAGTCTAAACTCTGCAAGAAGGTGGGCCTCCAGGAGCAGGATTTGGCCACCCTGATCTACACAAACTGTTAAAGACAAGATGTAAGATGTGAATCAAAGTGGGAAATGTCCCAACCAAAAATCCTACGGTGTGATCTCTAGCTAGTAATCTATGCTCTGTCCGTCAAGAGTGCAGCTTAAGTGCATTTGACCACATGTTTAAGAACTAACATGCGCCTCCCATTTCCAGACCTCCAGATGTGCTGGACAGCATAAGGGTGTGAAGACGTGGTACTGTTTCTTTCTCACAGAGCACAGTTTACCCTTCTCATCATCGCAAAATGTGTGGAGTGGAAACTATCTTGAGGCCAGACAGCAGGTGCTCGCTGCACCAGAGAAGGGAAAGTCATTACGGGCAAGCTTTGCAGTTTACACCCAAAATCATTCTTCAAAACTGTTAACCTTTTTGCCTGCTTCCCCCATGATGCAACAATCTCTCTCGCACAAACACGGCAGCTTGAGAGAGTCTGTGTGGGCTGCTACTACTACACCACTGACAGAACCTCATGAGCGATGACTTCGGGTTAAGCAGGTGAACATTCACTGGCTGACTACACTGCTGTGAACAATTGAAGACACTGGGGCTACATCATGTTTCCTGCCAAAGAACGGTCATGCAATGGGCCAGGTTCAAGTCTTGGTGTCAAGATGATACATTTAAAATTAGTGTTTAAGATAAAGTCGGCTTTAAAAGTTCTGTTAAATCGTTTAAACAGAATAAGATTATCAACTAAAAGTTTCAGAAAACCGATTCATTTAAAACAACTGTAATACCTCTCCAGGATCTGTAAAATGACTGATGGTTTCAATGCTCTTTCAATAAGGTAGTGTGCTGTTTGGAATAAATACTGCCCCATGCACGCGATTTACATAATGTATTAATGCCAACCACCAGTAAAGGTGACTTTGTTTTTTTTTTGATCTTCATGCAACAGAAATGGACCTGCATTTAAATCTGCGCAGTGAACCCAGGACTGAGTCTTCAGGTGATTTGCAATGCTGACCTGCATTTACAGTCTGATTTAATGGGATGTTATCGCATTGCATTTGAAGTCATCTCTTCTTGCTTTAAATAGGGTTTGCTTTAACTCAGGATCCACAGAAACGTACTGGGGCCCCCGCTTATTGTCTCTGGAAATCTGATAGCTTGTTTCTCCTGCAAGCATGGCAAAGTCTGCAGAGGGGGAGGCCAGGCGCATTTTCCTATATATGGTTCTCTATGCTAGCATACAAAAAGCCAATCCCGCTACATGCTTTTATCTCCTGGTCTCTGTTACAATTAGCACTCCAACGGAGAAAAGCGTGGTCCTCGCGCAGCACACAGATATGCAAGAAACCAAGAGCACTCAGCTCGTATATCCACGATATGTGGGTGTGTATACGTTACACGCTTCATGTGTCCCTGGAAAATATGTAAATATTTTAAGTATGGAGCGAAATGAAGAGGCAGTTTTGCTTCTCTGAGATTGAGCGCTCTGTCTGAGAGGTTGTTCTTGTGTGGAAATTTATAAAGACAAAAACAAGGTGAGCCACGCACAGACCTCGCCGATCAGAGGTCAGGGCTCGAAGCAGTGGAAACACTGCTTGTTTTGTCTGGTTCAGCGCTTTCTTTTTTGTACATCTACATCATATGGGGAGCAGACTATGAGCCGGTGGGTGGGTTGTCATTTGCTCCTCATTCCAGCTCTGACTGCATTCCCACTGGAACGCTTCATAGAGCAGAACCTTCTGTTGCTGGATGTTGTTTGGAGTGTGTGTGAGCACTACAGGGGTTTGACTTACCGACCCATAGAGTTCACCTTTCTCATTCATCCCCAGATAAAGACCTGCATCCACGCCTCGTATGCTCACCAGCCCGACGGCCAGACTGATAAACTCCAGAATACCTGCCACACAACAGCACTCGTCAGACAATGACCAGACACCTTTACAACTGCAGCGCAGCTGTACAACAATGCAGTAGTCAAGTTTTCCTTCTCAGCTGAAAGAAACGACTTAAACAAGCCTAAGGTGGTTCACTGGATGTAGCTACTTTAAAGCAGATCTACTTGGTATTCCAGGTCGTCCAAGCTGGTGTTAGCCAGCTGGTCTTTCAGTCTGACGAGCTGACAAATACCCCAAACCCCCTTTACCCATCAAATCGCACCAGCCTAACCAACCTGGCCAGACTGCCAGCTTCCAAACCACCTTTGGCTGGTTTATGTTTTTGTTGTTGTTTTCCACCAAGCAAGTTTAAACTTACTCAAAACCCAGGTCATTTCTTAAAATGGAAATCTTTGACAGTGGCCATCATACATGCATTCTGTTGTCTTTGTCCTATGCAAGGCGTTTACTTTGTGAGTTTAGCATTTGAAAGAATTTTCTCACCTGTGCCCTTACAAGTAAGCTTTCAGCAGACTAGCTTTTAAAAATGTGCTGCAACCTATAAATAACCTAAAAGCACAGGAAATTGAGGTCTTGTTACTACCACTACTTTAATTATAAGACTGCGTGCGCAACAAGTCAATAATCTCTAAAATGTTTGGTTAAGCCTCTTGTTGCTACTCTTGTACTTTTTTTTTTTATTTTTATTTAAATGCATTTTTTAAATACAAATCAATATTCTGTTAAGGTGTCTGCATCACTGTGCATTCGTGGCAGTTTTCAGGATACGAGCCCAATCTTGGCCAAAACCAGCTGCTCGCACGCTCTTGATTAAAGACTAAAGCAAAAACTACACCTTTGTGGCCTTTTACCACCACCTGGACCGAGTATGTTGTGATTTGGATGCCAAACGACGACACCGAAAACGCTCTGAAGCTGGGTTAAGCAGAAGCACATTTCATATGCGTTTAATCAAAGACACTGCCAGCTTGCAACATTACCGACAAATGGCTCGCATTTGCCAGAAGGATGCCAGAAACATGACCGCGGACCACCCAATCCAGTAAAGCAGCTTGTCTCGGCCTAAAATCAAGCATTACCACTGGATTCCACAGTGGTCATGCTTTAATTTAGAGCTATTCCTGTTTTCTGAGCGAAGGCTGCACCTGCACAATGATTATGGATCAGAGCAATGCAAAAAAAATCCTCATGTCTGGGCTCTGCTATCATTTGTTTATCATTGTAATACCAAGCACTCCTTGACTGATTTATTAGCGCTGTAATTAGTAGTGTCTGTGCCTGCGTCGGCCGGGGTCCTTTGAACATGTTTTCAGAGAAAAACAGCCTCATGCTGTGAGCTTGTTTTCCACTGCAGAGAAGCACCTGCATCCCTTGACCCTGCACTGGAGTTCGCGAGTGTAAGACTCGAAGATATGCAGCTCTTGCCTAATGGGTGGATTGATATACAGTGGTACCAAAAAGTAAATCACTCTTGCATTGAATAACAGAATATAGAAGCAAGTGTCTTCTGTGCTCAAATGCTCCTAGAGCAAACTAACATTCCTGAGCTGTGATTTTAGTCCGTTGGTGTTATGGTGATTTTTAGAGATTCACAACCAGAACTGTTGTGTTTATTTATTTATTTAACACTATATTGTTTCATATTTCAAATCTAACAAACCTTTCCTTTTTCATCTTTTAATGATTTGTGTTAAAAGGGTTATTGTGCTATATTTCTTTACTGTCAATTATTTTATGAAATGCAAAAAGCGTGCAAGTATTTGAGACGCCTGTATATGATGTGTAGATTCCTTAAGACACGGGAGGCACGACCCCAGAAGCATACTTAAAATTTTAAAGAAAGGTTCCTGCTTCTTGCACCCCCTAAATCCATATCTGCTTCACTTGAAATCGAAGCTTAGATCTACACCCCTGAATTCTGCCCAAGTTATGCATACAAGTTATGTCTTGTGCATGCAATTGCAAAATGAAAGAGAACTCATGACAACTGGATCTGGCAAATGATTTATAGTGAAGAAGCAGACAGTTGCGTAGGCCTATTACAGATTTCTCAGGAGTTTTCTAAGTGATCAAAGCTCATCAGCATGTCACATGCATGCACACCGACTCACAGCAAACTGATTGATTGGCTGATGCTGCACTCCTTGAATCTGCATTTTGGGCGCTATAAACAGGTGCATTGTATATATTTGTGTGTATATATACATGCTGTGTGTATACATAACCATATTTTGGGAACAAATTTGTACCCAGAGCTAAACCTGACAAAACCTCCTTTTGGGGACATCATTTGTAAAAAACGGTTTGAGAATAAAGTAAATAGGTAGGTTAGTATCTATAGCAAGTAGTATATACAAAAAACAATATAAGACTATGCAATGTCCCCATTTAGATAGTTAAATAAACGTGTGAGTCAATATCAGCATTATAGTTTTGTCCAGTAAACAACTTGAAGTGTCCTGACCTTGAGTCCTCAAGTTAAATTTAAACTTTCCTATCCTTGTTACTTTTATGATGGCGTTAAGATATCCCATTGTAAACACATTTGAAAGTATATTAAGTTATCTTGAGATGGCACAATGCAGTTTATAAATATCTGAAGACAATTTGTCTGACATCACGTTTAAAGGACTGTCCCTAAAAATCACCAAAAACAAAAAAGTCAGCCGTTTCACAGAATGACCAGGTGCGCTAACGCGTCAGTGATGCCCAAAACTGCTGGATGACGGATGGCTGCATTGACGAATGAATGAAAGGGTGGATAGAGCTCTCACCGAATCTGCTGTGGTCCTGTCTGGTTCCGTGCACCGTCCCGTTAGGAAATATCTCCAGCTGGAAGCCGGTGCGGCAGTAGAGCTGTCTCCTGCGCAGGATGCCCTTCAGGTGGCCAAAATCCGTGAGCGACCCGCGCTGCAGTCTGCCCTCAATCAGACCCAATCTCTCATTCAAACCATCCGCCAGAGGCACATTCCCTAATGCTGGAAAAGCCTGCAAATCCAGATCGATGCTCCCGAGGAATCCAGCCACCTCTGCCATGGCGAGCTAACTTTGGGTGTTCAGAGAGCGGAGCGGAGAGAGACGCTCTTTTCATCCGTCATTTATATAGACATCCATATCCTCCCCGAGCCACGCCTGGATGACATCCCTGCTGCTTCACCTTCAGCATGTCAACGCAGAGCTTCTGATGCTGCTGTCTGTGTCTGTCTGTCGTTCAGACCACAAGTGAGTCTGAAGTCTGCGTGTGCGTAAAATAACACTCAAGCGGCAATCACTGACAAAATACCAAAGCCACGCCGTGCGCAAAGTTCTCCTGGCTGTGTGTCTGTGTTTTAATGCGCTCTCTCTCACCGCGCACCGCTGCGAGTCTCTAGAGGAGTTTCGGGCTGCGTCTCAAAATCTGAGGAGCTGCCTGCCTCCCTAGACTGCATTTCTGGCCGCTTACGGGTTTGGGTGTCACATGCGCCTGCAGCAACTTGTAATGTAGTGAACTGCGTACCTAGCCATCATCTTGCGTATCAGTTGCGTGCTGTATGTAACCTGTAACAGTGAGATGCCTGCCTTGGTTTGTGTAATATTTTTGGGGATGGCAGGTGGCTGCAACAGTTTGGGGTTATCTTAACATTCAAAACAGTCGACATAATTGAGCGTTAGAGGCATGCACAACTTTGGGCACTTTCTGAGTTCGCAGCATTTTATCTGACAATAACCCTGTAAAGCCTTTAAACATCAGGGTTTTAGAGCTAGTATAGTGTACTGTGAGAGTATGGATCAAAGAGGAAAGTTTATTCAGTGACCCAACATGAGCTCATACTGTATTTATGTGGACAAAAAGTAAGATGAAATTCTGATCATTTGTAATGTAAATTAATGAGATCTTTATAACAATATAGCAGACTACATACATAAAATTATATAAATATCAGTTGTCCATTTATATCTCTCTATGATGTCTTGCTAAGGGGGTTAAATGCTTAGTTTTATGCTATATTTTACATGAAATGCAATGCAATACAATGATGATTGAGATGAAGAAATAAATGTTCCTTAAAAGCCTGATGATCATATTTGATAGTCACATCTTAACATGATTTTTCTCAAAACAAACAAAAAAAATATATATATATTGCTAACAATTTAAAAGTTATTACATTTACTTTCTAAAAATCAGTAAAGATTTGACAGCAAAAAACACATGAAGCACGAGCTGAAGGTGGACATTTTATACTAAAAGGCCTTTTACTTGCTAAAAACAATCAGTCAGACCACAGAAGGCATTGTGTGCAACAGGTTTTTCGGCAAAGTTTTGATCATGTTGATCATTTAGAGTCTTTTGAAATTTGCATATGAAATGCCTACCTAAAGCTCATTTTTAGGCATCACATTTGTGTGTAGCATTTTCGGGCTTTAGGATGATATTCTGAGTCTGCTGAATTGTGGGGGATCATCCAAAAACAGCACACGTCTAAAATCGCTGTCTAATTAGCCACGTCACTGGATGTTGAAGTTGCTGCATGTCTAGGGTAGGCAGCTCTGTAGGTATTGAGACACCGCCTCAGTCTGAGGTTTTCATAGATTTCCTTTCTCCACCTCCCCTGTGTAAGCAGGTGTTTCCTCCTCCTCTCCAGACCAGCTGCTGGATATCTACTGCAGAAATTAAAGGAGTGAAGAAATACAAAGGGTTGGTGATGTATTTTATTAAAGCTGAGCGGTGCAGGGAATGCATGGCAGATGGAATTTCATAAAATGTGAAATGTATGTGTCGCATGAAATAGGAATGAGAAATACACCAGATGACCACAAACTTCATATGGGTTCATCTGTAGGAAATGGTGCACGCTGAGTGCTGCCAGAGGCATCCAGCAAACCAAATCAAGGGCAGGGTTGCATCTATAAAACACATCTCTGATGTGTCCAACACTCTCATAAAGATATGGCTTGTCAAATATGTGCTCTGTGTTTAATATCTGAATAGATAAAGGTCAGTGTTGTATATCTGGTTTGGTCTTTGCTTCACAATAGGTAGAAAATAAAGTTCTAGTGATGGATACGGGTTATGTCTTTGATTAATCAAATAGAATGTAAGATTAATGGACAGTATGTTTGCTATCAAATTAGTGAACCACAGGTTTAAACCACTGTGTTTATCTGCAGCATTCCTACGCGCACACACACACACACACTGGTCTCCATGTTTTATGGGGACATTCCATAGACATAATCGTTTTTATACCGTGCAAACTGTATTTTCTATGCCCTACCCCGAAATTTACCCCTCTCACAAAACTACAGGCATTTTTAGATTTTCTGCTGATCAAAAAATAATGTAAAAGTCCCCACAGGGTCTGAAATTGCTGGTATTACTATACATGTGAGGACATTTGGTCCCCATAATGTAGGGAATACCAGGTACTCACACACACACACACACACACACACACACACACAATGTAATACACTTATAAAATACTAGCCAAGCAAAAATGGGTCAACATTTACTTTCTTGCAGCATCAGTGGTCAGTTGAAGTAATATAGATACAGAAACACATAAGCGTGGCGCTTAAAAAAAAAAAAAATGCTTTGCATCATGGCTGTCACATGTGCCGCTTTTACAATAAAGCAATGGCATTTCCCCCCCCTCATTATTAGAGTAAACATGCCCTTGTTTACATTTTTGTCTATTTGCATTTGTATTTCTATTTGTTCTGAAATCGCACGCCTTAGATCGTTCATCAACCAATCAGAACCAAGCATTCAACAGCCCCGTAGTATAAGCCCCATCATGTGATGCATGTGCATTATGGAGCTCAGATTCCTTATATGTTTCTCACTGATTTACACACTATTGCCGTCTGAATCAAAACGTTCTTTTTTTTCCCAATTCTTAGTATCCTGACTGAAAGTGTAATGGAGAATGCCTTTTGAAGTTCAAGCATTAGCTCATCAAAAACCGGTCCTCAGAATTGGTGCCAGTCTCTCATACAGTAAAAATCTAATCACCATGGTAGTGAATGAACCTTGTGAGACAGAGCCTCAGTTCATCTTCAGTCCAGAGGGAGTGATAACTGAAGGTGGTCTGTGGTGTGAGAGCAGTGCCGCCTCATGCTTTGAGCGTTCACATGCACACCTTATCCAGTCATTTGCACAGGAACTGCTTGCGAGAACTCAGCGGGTTGCATTCTCGGCACTAGTGAAATTTAGAGATTTTTTTTCTCCTTTTTTTTTTTTTTTAAATCTATAATTTGTTACTGGTCAGCTATTTTTTTTTTTTTATAGTTGACATGGTTACATTTATGAGAGTGTTGAAAATGTTCCCATATGCTCCGGGGACATATAGTAAAGATAACGACCTCAAGATCATGCCTCATGCTCCAGCGCCTCTCTCAGTCTTCACGGAGAATAAAATCTTGCAAGTTAATCAAATTTGGGCCATGAATCGGGGTCAGTATCTTACCTGTTTATTTGGGATTTCAGATATTTTCAATTCTACAGATTATTTCTCTCACTCTTAAAGTTTGCACCATGACACTCTTGTTAATAAAAACACCAGCTTGTGTTCAACTTTTATTTGTACAGCATGTTAGATATAAATCAGTTGCTTGTCTCTTCAGGTATGTCGGAACTAATTCAATACTTTTAAGCCACTTGGCCACGACTTTACCTGTATTCAGGGGTTTGAATTGGTTTGGAACGATCCATGACAGCAATCCAACAGGTTTGATTAAAAAAAGATGTAGTACTATAAATGGATTTCAGCATATGTAAGTATGGGGTTTGGTCTGGGTCTTGGCAGGTCCAGGATTGGTTTGGGTCTGGAGGGTGTTTGGAGGTCTGGTTAGGGTTTGTATCTGGAGCTTGGTTCTAGTGTTGATCTAGGCTCTGCTGTTGGTCTGGTTCTGTCTTTTGGAGGGTTCTTGACTCCAACTCCGTGCTGGTGACGCTGCATCGGACACTTCGTAAAGCGTTTAAATCAGGCAACGCGAAAGCACCTCTGTTCCCGCGCATGATATCATCTGTTCTTATTTTACTCTTGTGTCTAGCGCGGCACAGAAAAATGATCCGTGCAGTGAGCTGTTTGCAGAGCTGGATTCTGTGTTATTTTTTTGCATCACTGAGACATAACAGGCTGGGTCTCTTCTTTCATGCAGGTGGTCCTCAAACTTCAGTCAAGGGCGAGAGGCACGTAGAGCTGGAGCTGAGAGAAGACATGGACAGATGCATGTGTCTAGAGCGGCACAGAAAAATGATCCGTGCAGCGAGCTGTTTGCAGAGCTGGATTCTGTTATTTTTTTGCATCACTGAGACATAACAGGCTGGGTCTCTTCTTTCATGCAGGTGGTCCTCAAACTTCAGTCAAGGGCGAGAGGCACGTAGAGCTGGAGCTGAGAGAAGACATGGACAGATGCATGCGAATTTAGGTAATGGTGTTGTGTTTCAGCGTTTGCTTGGCTTGGTCATCCCTAGTAAAGATAGTGTTCATTCATTTGTTTGCTTTGCCTTAAGCTCTAACGAATGGGGCTCTCCAGGCCTTGAGGAGCCATCAGTGGATGAGGAATGGCGTCTAAAACCAACATTTGTTATACAAATTAGTTTCATATGCTCCAGGTACAGGGCTGAGGGGGAAAAAACCACCACCCCCATATTACTGCCCCACGACCACTGTTACCACTCGTGCTCCTTTATCCGCTTGAGTCTTTTTATATGCTATGGCCACTTGGCAATTTGGGTTTGTATGTTAATTTTTCTGTTCCTAACTAGTGGTTTGCCCCATTTTCTTTCGACGTCAAGACAAATTTAAGCAAATTAACTTCCATTGAGCCAGACAGTGTAGTTGATTTTCCTCTGATTGACAGGTTTAAGTGATCATCAGACTCTTAGACTGAGGACTTCATGATCACGATGTATTTCAGTCAGGTTTTTACGGGGCAGATACATTGTGAGGTCTGCATTTTCCATGGCGTACGAACACCTCACATCACGGAATGTTTGATATTCGTGGAATGACTGGTACAACAGATAAATTCACAGTTGTGGGAAACAATTGGCTGGACCATCTTCAAAGTTTTCCTCCACAGCGTTCCTGGAAACGCCAAACTTGTCCGTTAAAATAATGCGGCCAGTGTGTGACTGTGTTACTCCAGAGCTGCTTCGTTTTGAAGCGACCGTCTCTCTATGCATGATCATGTGCAATCGACTCATTCCAAGCAAGAGTTTTTCTTGCTCAAACACAGAGCAGAAATGTGCTGTCAAACAGATGTTAGGAGCCCTTTGTAGAGTCCTGGCACACGTCCAGACTCTACCTATCTTCACAACTATTTACATGCTAATCCAGCTGGTCACTCCCTCTGTTTCTCTCTCTCTCAGTATCTGTTTGCCTTATTCAGGCTCTTGCATCAATTGGAATGCATTTCTGTTTTAAAACTGTCAAATATCACATCAAACTGTCCGTATGTTGTCCACTAATTAGCACTAGGCCCAGACAGAACCTTTATTTAGTCTCATTTGGTTCCAAACCTATACGCTACCACTTTTTCTGTGGTAACACAAAAGGAGAATTTTTCAAGAATCTTCACACTTGGTGAGACAAACAGACTAAACTTTATGAACTTAAGGGTTTGTTTACCCAAAAATGAAAATTCTGTCATCATTTCCTCACCCTCATGTTGTCCCAAACCCATCAGATTTCCAAAAAACAATGAAGATTTTATAAATGACATTTGAGAAACCATTGAAAGTTCTACCATTCCACTAGTTCACGCCACCAAAACTATGACATTTCTAAAGTTTGCACATATATAGAGCACATTACATGCACATTTGGTGTCATGCATCAAGCAAGCACATTTGAGCTTAGCTACAGCGTCATGGTGGCAAGTTTTGTAAAGGCCAGGGTGGCGTCTCTCAAAAGCATCATGAGATGGTGCCAATGGTTCTACGATCTACTTAGGGTTACGATGCTACCAGTCATATACTCTCATGAAAATGTCAAAATCAAGTTAGAGTTTACATTTTTGTGGAAAGTATTGTGGTGTCCACTAGTGAGTGCTGAAGTGCTGTTTATGTCAGAAGTATTCATACAGTGTTCAAACTACAGCACGGAACATCACAATATATATAGAGTCGTAACCAAAGCAACCCATTCAAATGAGTTAGTTATGTCTGGACACAAATCGGATTTGATCACTTGCATTGGACAGCCCGCTGGAAAAGATCTGATTTGAGAAAAAATCCGGTTTGACTGCAGTCTGAACATAGCCTATGAAACGTGACATGTTCACATGAATGCGTCAAGTAATGTTATACAGTAAATATATTCAACAACAGTGAATCTTTCACGACTGTAGTGCTGTACCAATGCAAAAACAGTCATTACTTCATAGTTTGCTGTGGCATGCCATTGCTCCGTGTTAAGAGATTTTACAAGTGTGGCTCTTATGGAAGTCTAAACATTTCCCTATTTTGTACCTTTTCTAATTGAGAGATATTAAAGTGAAGTGTTGATACATCTCTATGTAGATGAAAAGGTTTCATGCTTTTAAAGACAGGTGGTGGATATTAAAGGTTGCTTCTTATGTAATGGATGCCACAGATCATTGCATCCGTCAGATGGTGAGCAGAAAGGAGGTGATCTTAACATTGTTCACATTGTGCTGGTAGTTCTTGTTAACAGATGCAAGAGAGAACTGAAAACTCATATTCCATTGTTAAATAAGGAGAAAAAAATCTTGGAATTGCAATAGATTTCTTTGTTTTTATGAGGAGGGATATTAGTGAGGGACTTCAAATGGATAGACACATTTAAAAAATGTCTGGAGTCTGTGCTTTATGAATCCCATGCTTCCACATAAAAACCTGAGCATGGCAGGGTAACCACAGGTGTAGTCCACCACACTGACTATGAACATGAACCACTAATGTTTCAAAACCACAAAACGTCACAACACATTTTGTCTTCATTTTCAACTCGAGGTCTATTATATCATTTAAAACTTGAATTCTTTTGCATGCAGACATACTTAGAACACTGTTTCAGTTTGAAGTCATTTTATGTTATCTGATGTATTCTCTGCAGCATGTTTTAAGTGTATTACACACAAGTCTCATATAAGGTCAAATAGTCGCAGCAGGCATCCATGTGATAATTTCACCATGAGAAAAGTTGCAATAATAAGGTTAATCAGGTGAAAACATGATGGAAACAGATTTTTTTTTTAGAAGATTCAGTGTCTTTAGTTTGCTGAATTGCCGTCTTTAGGACATAACCTTGTTCCTCTGACTTGTTGTCTAACAAGGTCTCAAAGTTGTGATGTAATCATGGATTGTAGTCCTTTCTGGCTGATCTTTTACCTTCCTCTCCCTGTTCAGTGGAATAAAATGACTCTTTAAAAAAGCCAGAGAAACCTGTCAGCCAGATGTTTTTGCTGTAAGAAACAAAGTATATGGTGAGGTAAGCGATTTGACCAAAAAATGTATCATGGACATGACTTTCTATGACAAAAGCTATTGTTTTTCATGCCAGAGATTAATGTCCAAGTTGATCCCCTTGTGTCCTTTCAGAAGTACCCTATTAATGAAATTTCTGTTTTCACCTAATTTGTGATCTAAAGCTCGCACTGTTAAGGATTTGGTTATTTCCTTTTATACTATTTATTTTTCACATTTTTTGATATTCTTTAAATGATTTATTACGTTGTCCATTTTGAATGTGTATCATGTTTAATTGTTGGATTTTTGGGTTTTTATTAGTTTATACGTCTTGTGGTAACAAAGTCTTTTATTTTGACATTCATCGATGTAAGCGGATATTGCGGTGTGCTTAAAGCATTCTAGTAAGGAGCGCAACTAAGACGCACATGGTCGATTCGTTCAAAGGTTTACGGTTAAAGAGAACTTCAAGGATTTAGCTCCTGGTTTAAATGGAGAATAAGGTAAAATATTGACTTTGTTATCTGTATTGTTTTGGATTTTATATAAAATCAAAATGTAAAAAAAAAAAATACAAATGTAAAAGAAAAAAAAGGTGACAAAGGGAAATTATTGATGCTTATGCATTTGGTGTGAGATTTGCACTCATAATTTGGTGGGAGTGTTAAGGATTTGGTTATTTCCTTTTATACTATTTATTTTTCAAATTTTTTGATATTCTTTAAATGATTTATTACGTTGTCCATTTTGAATGTGTATCATGTTTAATTGTTGGATTTTTGGGTTTTTATTAGTTTATACGTCTTGTGGTAACAAAGTCTTTTATTTTGACATTCATCCATGTAAGCGGATATTGCGGTGTGCTTAAAGCATTCTAGTAAGGAGCGCAACTAAGACGCACATGGTCGATTCATTCAAAGGTTTACGGTTAAAGAGAACTTCAAGGATTTAGCTCCTGGTTTAAATGGAGAATAAGGTAAAATATTGACTTTGTTATCTGTATTGTTTTGGATTTCTCTTAATGTAGTAATGATTATTTGTTTGTATTATGTTAAATCGTTGTTGTGTTTGTATTTGATGTATGTTTGTTTCAAGGTTTATTTATATTATGTTTTGTGTTTGTTTTCTTTATACAAAGCTCTTACGGTGATTCGTGATGTCTTATGGCATTTAACGGTGATTACTACAAATCTACGGTGACGGATCTTTAATAAAGCTCATTATGAATCATCAGTTGAAGAGTCCAAAATTTTTTAAGCCAGGAAGCTACAAGCACCTTATACTTATTCAAAGTCACTTGTATTCAAATTCACATCATGTCTCATCACTCTTCATCAGTAAATTACACATATATATAGAGCCAGTGATGCTTGGAAAACTCATACTCCTGAAGATTAAAATACATGTGGAAAACACATATTTGCAGTACATATTTTTGCTAGTACATGGGTTTGCTAGCATATCCTCTACAATAATTAACACCTTAGTATGTGGCAGCAAAAGTGTAAAAAAAAATAAAATAAATAAAAACCTTTTCTTTGTATTGTTCATATATGGCCCATATCTCATTGTCAAGAAATGACCCATTTACAATAATTCATCTTACTTTTTACTGCAGATAGGTATGTAACTCATGATTATCATCTACACACACTGTATCTTATTGTAAAATGTTAGGATATATAATAATAGGAATATAATAATAATGGTCCTGGTTTGTGCCTGCTATCACTGGCATTGGCCAACATGACACAAAATGGCCACACTTCAGTTTGGGGATCAGTCACTATTAGCTAACTATTAACTGCGACCTTTGTTTCCATGAGCTCTTAATTTGCTGCTTATTAATAGTTAGGAAGGTAATTGTTAAGTTTAGGAAATGGATAGGATTAAGGGATCTAAAATGCAGTATAAGGCATTAATATTTGCTTTATAAGTAATAATTTACAGCTAATATGCTAGTAACTTGCATGCTAATAAGCAACTAGTTAACAGTGAGAATTGGTCCCTAAACTAAAGTGTTACCCACGAAACATGTTTGAAATTTTGTATTGCTAACACTTTGCATGTTATTGCCTCCTTAAGATTGATCACTTGTTATATTCCTCATTTGTAAGTCACTCATTTGTCAAGTCGTTTTTCCCACAAAATCAAGTTTTCAGAGTTGGGTTTCCCAAAAGACTACTGCACCCAGAAGTCTAAATATTAATAAAACATGCACATGTATAGTTGACCGCCTTCATTCCATGAATTTGATAAAGCTGATAATAGAATATGATAAAACTGATGACTTGCGGAAATGTTATCCAATTAAATGCTTTCCACCCTGTTGAAAAAAACCCAGCATATGTTGGTTAGGTATTTTATGGTTAGCATGGCAGCTGGTTTAAGCTGGTCTTTAGTTGGTCATGAGCTGGTTTAAGCTGGTCCTGAGCTGGTTATACCCTGGTTATAAGTTGGTTCTGAGCAGGAGCTAGTTGCTTAGGGACCAGCACATGAGCAGTTTAAACCAGCTCATGACCAGCTAAGGACCAACTAAGGACCAGCTCAAACCAGCTGCCATGCTGTGGGGTTGGAGGGCTCCCAGTGCTTCCTGGTGGAGGTGCAAATGCCGGGAGAAGTCTAGACTGTGTAGGACTGGGCTGGAATGCATCTTTTCCATTGAGGTGTTAAATGCAGTTTTGCAGTACTCGGTCCACATATTTGGGTTTTTCATTGCTTTACTGAGTAGGTTTGTCAAAAATGGAGGCAAAGTTTGGAACAAATCTTCTGAACCAGTCTACAAGGCCCAGAATGTACCTTAACTCCTTCTTTATCTTGGGTCTCAGGCTCTACCAAATTGCCTCCACTTTGTCCACTTGTGGTCGTAGCTTGCCATTGCCCAGGTGGTACCTGAGGTAGCTGGTTTCCTGCTAAGCCCATTCACGTTTTAACCATGTTCATTGTCAAACCTGCCTCTTGAATCCTCTCTGGTTTCAATGCTCTGCCAAGGAGTTACTATCATCACCACGTCATCTCGGTAGGAGTCAGACCATACCTCGCAGCCTTAGATTCATTAACCTTTGGAATGTGGCAGGTGCGCCATGCAGACCAAAGGGAAGGACAATAAACTAGTATAATCCTCGATCAAGGGGCACCTGCCAGTACCCCTTACACAGATCTAGGGTGGTGATACACTGTGCCTGTCTAATACTCTCCAATAAGTCATCAACTCACAGCATTGGATAGGCATTAAACCTTAATTGTGCATTCAGCTTACAGAAATTGATACAGACACGTAGTATGCTGTCCTTCTTTGGGACATTGACCAAGGGACTGCTCCACTCACTTATGGAGAGCTCAATTATTCCCAGAGTAATTATCTGTTTTATAAAATAATATCAGTAATGAATAATAATATTCAAAGGTGTCAGATTTCATTTGACAGGAAATTTCATGCAACTGTCGTTTGTCCTTGCATGTTTTATAACAGCAACATTCAGCTGCTATGGCAGTGGGATATGCTACGTAATTGTTAAAGGGGTCATATGATGTTGCTAAAAAGAACATTATTTTGTGTATTTTGTATAATGAAATGTGTTTATGCGGTTTAAGGTTCAAAAAACATTATTTTCCACATACTGTACATTATTGTTTCTCCTCTATGCCCCGCCTTTCTGAAACGCGTCGATTTTTACAAAGCTCATCGGTCTGAAAAGCGAGGTGTGCTCTGATTGGCCAGCTATCCAGTGCATTGTGATTGGCCGAATACCTCAAGCGTGTGACGGAAATGTTACGCCCCTACCATATTGTGATGCCTTGTCCCGGCACGACGAGACAAAAACATTAAAAGCCATTATAAACGAGGCATTTGTTGCATCCAGTGGGGACATAATTACGGATTATAATGACTTATACTGTCTTTTTACGCGTTGCGTTACATCGCGCCGCGTAAACATAAAACCATGTCTGCATTTGTGATCGGAGAAATGACAAACAACAAGTGGTGGTGAATAAACGGAAGTCCATGGACCGAATTCGTGACAGGTGTACTAGATCACCCTAACCACTAAAACAAATTCATCCATACAAATGAAAACAAAACAAACAAATTATTAGGCTTCAACCACATGTCAGTAAAGAGCTTACAATTAAGTAGTGTGCCTTTAAAAAAATGAAAATGTGTCTCCTAATGGTTTTAATGTATGACATAGTGAAGTTTTTTTTTCTTAGATTACAGGCACATTACACTAATTCATATATTTTTCTTATTCTTTTTTAAACAGTAATTTCCTCCCAAAATTTTGCATCAAGCACATTTTTATTAGCACCATTCTGTTCAGACAAACCAAACACATATTTCCAGTATATACAATTGTCACATAGTGACTTGATTACATATGGAAAATGCTGGACATAAATGGGAGCTCTCTAACATGCAGTGTTTTTGGTGGAGCTACATAATGGGTTTCTGCCCCGTGCACGGTTCACTGTAAATGGTGTAATGGTTCCCCTAGGAGCCTCTAGGGCCAGAGTTGAAAATGCCACAGTCATTCGTCACCAATGGAAGTTCACTTTACAAGCCAGTGGAATGAGAGCATCTTTCTTGGCCGACTGCAGAATCAGGCTGGGACAATAGACTCACACCCTTCAGCTCACCACAGTCCCTCAAGCGCATGTCTCAGACGAACCCGGCAAACGCTCACCAAAAACATCTTCCATGCCAGTGGATGAGGGTAGATTCTCCACCATTGCCCAAATTACCATAAAACTAAGATTTAAAATGCCCATGTTGATACATGTAATTACAATGATTTGTTCTGTGTTGGATGTGTGTATTTTTGTTTCTGTAGTTCAAGAGGGGAGTATGTCATGTGCAAATGAATGACTTCCTGAGAGTGGGGTCATGATGTGAGGGAGTACGTATTGTGAAAGGCCGTCTACTCCCGCTTTAAGTGCTGAGAGTTGGGTGGTCTGTTCTTCAGCACTACATTCAGAGGGGGAGACGTACGGCCCATATCACTTTCAAAGAGTGAAACTCTAAGCCCTGCTGCCTCTTTCTAGCCCTTAGATTTTGACAAAGGCACCTGTTGTTTGACTCTGATGGATTGACTGGCCGGTTTCAAGATCGCTAACAAAAAGATTAAGATATTTTTCCATAAATGCTTCTGATAACAAGGATGGTGGTGCATGCGTTGTCAATAGAGTCTTAATAAGCTTCAGATTTACTAGGCCAAGACTAAAGCTGCGTTCCTCAATGTCAATCAATGGATGGTGAACATCACAGAAAAGATGCTATTTGACACTTGATTATTTTTAAAGTTGTTTTAAACTATAATATTACCTCAGTGCTTTTCAATGCTGTCTGCACTCAAGCACAGCATATACTGAATATATAGCCAGTGCTGGGTAGATTACTTACAAATTGCAGTCCATTACTGGTTTTAAATTACATGACAAAAATTGTATTTAGAAACATAATCCATTACATTACACATACATTTTAGGTAATATAATCATACTACTTTTAGAGTACTTTCGACATAACTCGTTTATCACATTGATTTAAATAGGATAATCCTGTACCATATTGATATCAAAATACAAAGAGTAAGAAAATATATTCCATTGGTTGTAATTAGCAACATGAAGTGCATTAAACCTTTCATTACATTATCAAGTTTTCCCAAGCTGAGGTTTGTGAGTTTAATGAAAATCTTAAAAAAAAAAATAATAATAATAATTAAATCATAAAAATTAAAATAAATATTTTTAAAATAACATCAATCAAAATAAAACAATTATCCTTTTCATCACCATTGCATTTAATGCTTTTGTGGAATATAAGATACTAATAATACTTACATTTATTGAAATTTAATTTATTTCAGCTTTCAGCAGTTTTTGCAACCCTGTAAAATTCAATGTAACACTGTTTTTTTTTCTTTCATTTATTTGACATTTTCCTGCAGGCCAATAACTCACATTCTGACTCACAGTCTTAAGAAAGATGTACACAAGTACCCAGCACTGGTGTATTTTCACACACTTACAGTAAATACTGTGAATAACGTGTTAAAAAAAAAAAAATCACATGAAACTCTGTAAAGCTCATTTGAAACAGTGTGTATTGTGAAAAGCGCTATACAGATTAATTGAATTAACTTGACCCAATAGCACACAGGACCCAAAAGGATAAGACAGTTATAGTTGTGTTATCAATGTCAGATTTACCTTAATGTCATAATCAATAATATGCACCAGTCTTCATGACTGCCAAAGGTCTGGCAGGCTTCCAAGACTAACTAGATTGTCACTTTCGACAGCTTCTCAGAGTCTGTCCTAAAGATGACCAGTGAATCAGATTTTACATAAACCAAACAGACACAATAGCACATAGAAAGGAAGGATGACACCTGCTATGATAAATGGCATATGATTTTCACTGGGGTCATCAAGAGCACTGAGTTATGTAATAGTTCTCCCTCACACTCCTGCTATAAAACATTACACAATTAAGAGGGACTATCCCAGCTGAGGATAGACAGGATTCTCTTTTGGCTCTGTCCGTCCAGTAACTGAGGGTAACATGATCAGCCACGGCCTCCCCTCACTACGGATGATTTGGAAATAACAGAGAATGGCCTTTGTTTCACTGCCAAAGTGATTTATAGAATCCTGGAGAAAGTTTCATTCCCATGTTTGAGGTGCTGTTTATAAAATTCAGATGAAGATGCAATAAGAGATGCCTCCAGGGAACTGCAAGGAATGTTGCCTCAGTTTTCCCGGACACACGTTAAATACAGTCTGTTCTCACAAAATGCAAAAATCACACACTAATCACACAAAGGTATATTTACTATTTTTTGTCCATCTTTCTGAAAGTTCTGTGTACAGTATATGAAGTTGCAATCCAATTCACGCTTTCGTTTACATGTGCATCACATGCATTCTGAACAAAACTTAAAAATGCACTGTTGCTGAGTTCAGAACTGGAGAAAGCAACCATGATAATGTCATCAGAGCGACAGTGAGTATAACTGTCGCTTTTGCCTTGATGACATATCTAAAAAGAAAGCTGAGAAAGTCAGAAGAACTGTTCTAGCAAATGCTTAGTAAATAATCAGCCTCCTCCACTGCCAGTTTACAAAACCTGAGATATAATTAAACATATAATGTCGTTTTTGAATCCCTTTGAGAAAATAGTTCAATATTCAAGCAGTTGCATTCTTACATTTTTCTTTCAGTCTGATTGAGCGCAGTTGAGACTTTCAGGAGGCATTGACTTCTTTCTCTTCAGCACTATCCAGTGTTATTACAAGTTCAAACATGCGTTAGTCTTATGGATTTGCACTTTAATTTTTCATTTTGTCAGATTGCGTGTAAAATGAAATATGTGGAGGTCTCCACATCTCTTTCCGGTGTTGACTGTTGAAACATCACATGATGTCTGTTGACTGTTGAGTTAGTCTATTTTTATATTTCAAAAAACATGCAGTGATTAGTCAACTATGATGAAAGGTTAATTTTCCATAATTTGCCAAGCAATGATGTATTCTATAATTAATATTCCATTTGCTTTTTGTCTGGTTTATTATTGCATGAATGCAGCATATTCCAGTCTGTTGTCTATTAATATCTCTTTCCGTGTGCGTAAGGATCACTCATCAGTATGCCAGCAGCAAGCTTTCATGTGGTCTTACCAGCAGTTTTTAAATGTTGTCGTCTATTATATGAGTCATGTTCAGTTGAACTAACCCCCCCCCCCCCCTTTTTTGG
>NW_015551122.1:1155311-1176548 GCF_001515605.1 Sinocyclocheilus anshuiensis
TCATGTTCAGTTGAACTAACCCCCCCCCCCCCTTTTTTGTGGAGCCGTTGTCATTTTTCCACCTGTTACCAGTTTTGTTTTGTTTTTTTCCATCTGTTCATTCCATTTCATTTTGTTCTGAGAAACCCAGACCTGATGTTTTGAAGATGTTGGAATGGGGACCTAGTAAAGTTCACCTATTTAATTCACTCCAGGTAGATACAGGGCAGGTGGAAAGCCTCAGTGTCTAGATTTGCTGGCATATTTGGTACGCAACAATTTGTCAAAGACTCTCATGTCAGTGCAACAGCAAAGTGCAACACAAATAATTAAACACAAAGCAGGATTCTCTAATGCTCTTCACCCTTCCTAAGTTCACCAGCTCCGCCAAAAAGTGCTGAAAATCATCCACTCCTGCAGCTCATAGCTGCAGCTTCACAGCTGTTTCAGAGAGGTGCTATAAATTAATAGGCCTCCGTTACAAAGTACACAATGGGAGCTGCCAGCCACCCCTGCGAGAACGCCGACAGCCAGCTCTAACTCTCACTTGTCAAAGCTGGCTGGCCTGATGGATGAAAAGGAGGAATGTTTATCATGGCCACACATGTATTTTTAGTAGGAGTGTGCTCTTGTCAGCTCGTGAGTTTCACGCTGAAGTTATTAATGATGTCCCTGTCTCCACTGAAAGAGTAGCAGATTTAGTGCACTGCATACGGTCACCACAACACATCAGCCAAGAATGGCAGCGGCTCTTCTCAGCTAAGCGCTGCTCTCCAGGAGCACTGTGCTGTAAGTGGCTCTGACAGTGTGCTTGGTACAGTCATTTATATCAACCTCAGATTTATCGCTTTCATTTTATTTCTGATCTATAAAAGCCTGGTTTAGGATCAATGACAAGACATTTCTACTGATCCATATCTAATATTTGATCACACTTTAGTTTGAGGAGCAATTCTCACAATGAATTAACTACGACTTTTGCCTCAGTAAACTCCTAATTTGCTGCTTATTAATAGTTAGTAAGGTAGTTGTTAAGTTTAGGTATGGGTAGGATTAAGGGTTATAAAATGTGCTAATGCAGAATAAGGCATTAATATGTGCTTTATAAGTACTAATAAACAGCCGATATATGCATGCTTAGAGAACAGGGGGAACACGACACCACACCACCCCCTGTTCTCTAAATAACATTTATTTTTGAATGCTATGGCTCTCTTTCTTATTTTCTTCTTTCTGAAGTGTATCGCAAACTTGCAGGACTAATGAGTGACTAAGTGGAGTGAGCTGGATTGTCCTCAGTGCTCTGGGAAACAACTGTGTTTCTGCAGATCCACGAATGAGTTCAATTTCCCAGCTGTATCATCTGCGAATGGTCTGGTGCAGATTTGCAGGGGAAATTTCCTTGAATGCCCATAGCAGGTGTCCATCTGAGCTGTTCACCTTGAGCTAACATCACTCCTCTCTGAACGGAGCCAGCGCTATCATGGTTTCTTCAATTGTAGACTGTTGATGCAAGAGTTTTTCTTTGAATTTGCATCCATGTCATTAATGGATTCAAGGAACAGAGTAAGAAAACACTGTTCTGTGTCATTGCACTAAATCACATCAGCCTAATCAACAGCGTCTAACATCTGATAGGAATATTCTCCAGGTCTTGTCTATGGATGAGTGACACCAGGAGTTTGTGGTTTGTGGTCTGTCAGAAGTCTAGAACTTCCTAAGCCAAAATATTTCTCAAAATGTTCCCGAGCCCACACATGTGAAGTTGCTCTGCGTTGTACCTTGTCTACACATCTGTCAGTAGTCTGGAGTAGTGTGAAACAGGTGGCTGTCCTCTGCTCTCACTGCTCACGTCAGCTGAAAGCGCGTACCATGTCTTGGTACACAGTGATGAGTGACTGACTCTTCTGCAACACCTGATTTTTAGACGTGCATGTATAATCATTTATTGATTAGAAAATTACATGTTTGTCAGATTAAAAGTTGGCATGTACGTAGAGAACTTTGGAACCTTTAAACAATTCTCAGTTTGTTTCATGATTCAACCATTGGTGCAACTTTGGGAGGGATCAGCTGTTTTACTGAAGATGGCAGATGGAGGTGCAGTCAATACAGTCAGTCATTATTTTGCAGTTCCATTTGGTGAAGAAATTAGGGCTACACTTGATTTCAATAGTTCCTTTTAGACATTCTATATAACTACAAGTAAGTTTGGTAACACTTTACTTAAAGCCTTTGTTTATAATCCATTATAAAGGTATTTGTAATGTACATTTATATTTATAAAAATAACCAGTTAAAATGCATTATAATATTTAAAGGGTTTATTTGTCATGTGTTTTAATGCATTATATTTTCTAAAGCTGTATTATTAGCAGACTGTTAGGTTAGAATAAGGTATAGGGTTAGTAGAATAAGTTGACTTGTAGTTGCAAAGTTACTTATAATTATACTGAACAAAATTATAAACGCAACACTTTTGTTTTTGCCCCCATTTTTCATGAGCTGAACTTAAAGATCTAAGACTTTTTCTATGTACACAAAAGGCCTATTTCTCTCAAATATTGTTCACAAATCTGTCTAAATCTGTGTTAGTTAGCACTTCTCCTTTGCTGAGATAATCCATCTACTTCACAGGTGTGGCATATCAAGATGCTGATTAGACAGCATGATTATTGCACAGGTGTGCCTTAGGCTGGCCACAATAAAAGGCCATCGGTTCGCAAATCGCACCAAATTATTAATTCACAAATTAGAATGAACCGTTTGCAGCTGTTCTCGAATCGACAACTCACTGATTCAAATGAACCGTTTAGTGCGAGTCTCCAGTGAACGTTTTTACACCACAAAGGTTTGAGAAGAAAAAAAATCATTATGAAAATATAATTATATTTATCTTAAAATGTTCTTCCTAACTTCAGGCCTTTTTCTCATGTCATATATAACTGTGATGTTCTGCAAAACAACAAGCTTTAAAACACTTTTTTCTTACTGGTGAAAATCGTACTTGATTTGTGTACTTCGTCCACCACTGAATATTTGAGAGAAATAGGCCTTTTGTGTACATAGAAAAAGTCTTAGATCTTTGAGTTCAGCTCATGACAAATGGGGGCAAAAACAAAAGTGTTGCGTTTATAATTTTGTTCAGTGTAGTTGAATGTCTGTTGGTGGAGCATCAAAATAAAGTGTTAGTAGATATTAAACAAATGGTCTACTAATACTTGTCACCCTTTTAGTTTTCATGGACACCTTGTTTCTGTGTTTTCCTGTCTTCTGTTTTGTTTTAGTTCCTGTGTGCCCTTATTTGGTTATGTTCCTGGTTTTGTTTAGCCTGATTAGTTTACCTACATCACCTGTGTTTAGTTAATGATCCTCATCTGTCTATGTATTTCAGTTGCTCCCATTCAGTCACTTTTGGTTCGGTCACCGTTATACTATGTTGTGTTTTCCCTTGTTTATCTGCCTGAGTTTGAGGTCCGTTATTAAACTGAGAGAGTTTTGGACTTTACCTGCTGTGTCCTTTGCCTTGCTTCGCAGCACAACCAGTGACAGATGACCGAACCACGCAAAATGAACTGGGCTGAGGACAACCTATTTAAAATCCAGCAGGGTGGACGGCCTTTGGAGCGATATCTGGAGGAGTTCCTGAGTGTTTTCCATCTGGTGAGCTGGAGCAATCATATGGTTAACGCTTGCTTCCGAATGGGACTCAACGGTAATTTGTTTCGATTCCTTTCTCCTGACGATTGTTATAGACCCGTAGCAGACTTTATTAATTACGTCCTCGATTTAAACGATTTGGATTTCTTTGTAGATCTAGCTAATGAAGATTGTCGTTCGATTCCTATCCGGAAGCATGTGGGCGCTCCGGCTCACCACAAACCAGCACCCTCCACGTGCCTCTCCAATGGTTCCATCCACTCCGACCAACCCGTGTTTCCCCGGGCCAGGAAGGAGGTTTTGAACAGCGCTGACCTGGGAGCAAAAGTAAGCACTAAAATCCGCCTCCCTTCCTCTGTCTCCAGCTCCTCCCGAGGTGGTGGCTTGCACTGCAGAACCGCCTGAAGTGGTGGAGTCCGCTCCAGAATGCTCTCCGTAGTCTGCTCCAGAATGCTCTCCAGAGCTCAACCAGGAGCCCAGTCCTCCTAAGTCTCCTGAATCTCCTGAGTCTCTGCTGGTTCCATCCAGCTCTCCTGGGTCTCCTGAATCTCAGCCGGTTCCATCCAGCTCTCCTTGGTCTCCTGAATCTCAGCTGGTACTGTCCAGCTCTCCTGGGTCTCCTGAATCTCAGCCGGTTCCATCCAGCTCTCCTTGGTCTCCTGAATCTCAGCTGGTACTGTCCAGCTCTCCTGGGTCTCCTGAATCTCAGCCCAGCTCTCCTGAGTCCCCTAAATCTTTGCTGGTTCCATCCAGCTCTCCTGAGTCTCCTGAATCTCTGCTGGTTCCGTCCAGCTCTCCTGAGTCTCCTGAATCTCCGCTGGTTCCTTCCAGCTCTCCTGAGTCTCCTGAATCTCCGCTGGTTCCATCCAGCTCTCCTGAGTCTACTGAATCTCCACTGGTTCCGTCCAGCTCTCCTGAGTCTCCTGAATCTCCGCTGGTTCCGTCCAGCTCTCCTGGGTCTCCTGAATCTACGCTGGTCCCAGCCAGCTTGCCGGCATATCCGGAGTCCCGGAAAGGTCCGCCCAATATATGCCTGTGACTGAGTCGGGGAACCTGGACAAGGCCACGAAGGCCCATCCTCCATGGCCTCCTGAATGGCTGGCACCTCCATGACCACCCCCCTGGAGGCTTCCCGTCTTGTGTAGCTGCACCTAACCAGCCTCCAGGGCGCCCACCCTCCCACCCCTCTGGTTGGTGTCTAGCGCGAGGACACGCTTTCTGGGAGGGGGGAGTTGTGTCACCCTTTTAGTTTTCATGGATACCTTGTTTCTGTGTTTTCCTGTCTTCTGTTTTGTTTTTGTTCCTGTGTGCCCTTATTTGGTTATGTTCCTGGTTTCGTTTAGCCTGATTAGTTTACTTCCATCACCTGTGTTTAGTTAATGATTCTCATCTGTCTATGTATTCAAGTTGCTCCTATTCAGTCACTTTCGGTTCGGTCACCGTTATACTATGTTGTGTTTTCCCTTGTTTATTTGCCTGAGTTTGAGGTCCTTTATTAAACTGAGGGAGTTTTGGACTTTACCTGCTGTGTCCTTTGCCTTGCTTCGCAACACAACCCATGACAATACTCTAATGACTGCTAGTTGACATGGAACTATTACTTGACATGTTGTAAAGCTACTTATAGTTAGCAGAGTGTCTAAAGTGTTACCGAAATTAGCCACTTCACCTTAACCATTGCTATAAACTTTATGAGGTCTACATATTTTTAGGGATAGTGCATTATACTGGCTTTGACCAACAGCATTATAATGCACCATGAGATGGCTCTGACTTTTTCTGGTCTAAAAGGCAGATTTTGTTCTTGCTTTCCACCTCCAGATCTGCTGAATCCATCACCATTAGCACTTTCTCCAATATGATGATCTTTTTGGTGAACCACTTCATTCAGCTCATGAAATGTCTTCGTTATCAAGCTTTGAAAGATTTCTATTGTACTCTTCCAGCTGAAACAGTATCTCCTGAATGACTTTATAAATATGGTTAATTTTGTTCTCTCTTTTCACAAAGGGATTTGTTCGAAACCACTGGCCAGATCTATTGATGTGAAAATCATCACTCTTTTGAAAACATCTCCACTGTGGGAAAAACTAACTTCTCATGTCTTACAGCCTGCATGGTGTTGTTTTTTTAGGTCAACCTTTGTTGTAATTCTGGAGTGGCCTGATGTCACTTTTATTAAAACAACCTGAACAGAAAAAGCAGTCAAGTGAGCTTTATAGCCATCAACTGTAACCTTTCCATGCCTTAAGCTCATGTCTGCTCTCTGTCTCTCTGTTCTGATCAGAATTGCATATACGGCTTTGTTTTCATTCCCAGGTTTAGTTATTAATTTACTTCCTCACTTCTCAGACCTTGAGTTTGTTGTATTTAGAAGCTGCATATGATCTGAGGCAAACTGTCTAGCTTTAGACAGCAAAACACTGCAGATTTTATGATGCCACTCGTTTGAAGTGATGTACATCGTGCTACTAGTGCTCACATCAAGTTAATGTGAATATTTCTTATGTAAAAAAAAGGAGCATTATTTGCTAACATTGCCCTTTGGCTCTGCTCGGGTGACTTTGAGCTCTGCTTTCCCATGACATCTTGAAATAAGGTCGTTTGCATCATGTTCCACATTAACCTTGTGTCATTAGGTTAAGACAAATTCCTTGTCATTATAAAATGTGCATCTACATTACACATTATAAAAAGGACAGTTCTAAATTCAGATTGAAAATTACCTATAAATCTGTGATGCACATTCTATAGCAATGCACCAAGCTGATATACTGCTTGGCAATCGAAAAAGTTATTATTATAATAAACAGACCCCTTTACCATGGTACAATCACTGTGCCACAGGGCTAACCATGACTAACCAGGATTTTCTGTATGTTAGGCTGCAATCTGTGAAGGTTTGTTTCACGCATCTGCAAGTTGTCATTTTTAATAAAAAATATGTTGCTTTAATATATTGTTAACACAGGCTGAACTTCATTTAGTAATTTCCAACCTGATGTATATTCAAATTATACTACAACAAAGTACTTGACATACTATCTCAGCAAACTACGATAACCGTAAAATCAACTCTAGATGAGTTTTTGCATAAGTGGTTATTGTTTGGAACGGGTCCACATGTCTATTAACATCACAATGAGTCTGCAGTTTTGCTCAAGGGTGATTAAGCTTCGTACTGGCGTGCAGGATCACATAAATTCAGACTGAAGGTTTATGTTTAGAAACAGTGTTGAGTGAAGCGTGAGGTGCATGTCTGCGGCGCTGTCTGTTGGCTAGAATGGCAGATAAGGCATGAAAGACAGAGCAGATGTTGAGAGCTATTTCCTAGCGAGCGCTCAATAGATTGTGCAGGTCTGGGCTTTACATGAACCCTCCCCAAACACTTCATTCCATATTAGACTGTGGGGATACTAGATATATCTAAATTACGACCTATGCTCTCAATGTCAAATGCAGAAATTTTAATTCATGCATTCATGACCTCAAGGTTAGATTACTGTTATACTTTATTGGGTGGTTGCTCTGCACACTTAATAAACAAAGTCCAGCTGGTCCAAAATGCAGCAGCTAGAGATCTTACTAGAACCAGGAAGTATGACCATATTAGCCCGGTTCTGTCAACACTGCACTGGCCCTATTGAACAACGAATACATTTTAAAATCTTGCTAATTACTTATAAAGCTCTGAATGGTTTAGGTCCTCAATACATGAGCGAGCTCATATTGCATTATAGTCTTTCTCGTCTGCTGCGATCTCAAATCTCTGGGCATTTGATGATAGCTAGAATATCAAAATCAACTGCGGGCAGCAGATCCTTTTCCTATTTAGCGCCCAAACTGTATCCAGATCAGATGGTGGATCAGCACCTAGAGACGACCTCTACAGCCCTGAATGTCAGCAGAGATCATGTCAACTAGATGAGCCCCAGAGACAGATCCCCTGCAAAGACCTCGTCAGCTAGACGACCATCAGCACAAGGCCACAAGAACCAGACAAGTCCTCTGCTCAATCTGACCTGTGTATGGGAACCATGCTGATTTCGTCAGGCCCCCCGACTGAGCCTGGTTTCTCCCAAGGTTTTTTTCTCCATTTCTGTCACTGATGGAGTTTTGGTTCTTTGCCACTGTCACCTTTGGCTTGCTTAGTTGGGGACGCTTAATTTCTGGCAATATTGTTGGCTTTATTGTTTGTTATTGTCCTCATGCATTATTGACAAACTATTTTTCTGTTTAATACTGTAAAGCTGCTTTGACACAATCTGTATTGTATAAATAAAGGTGACTTGACTTGACTATGAAATGTGCAGGATTGAGAGGGCTGTGTACGGGTGTGAATTTATCATTTGTCTGTGAGTCAGCCTCTGAAATGACGTTTGCCATTTGCTTTTAAGTCACTGGACACGGATGTCCCATAGATTCTTGCATGATTTCTGTTATATTGGTGCTCAGTTGACAATGATATCCTGTTTCCTGTGAACATGCGCTATACTGAATCTGTGGTTTGTTCTTTTCCAAAACACCTGCTATATCATAATCATACGACAGATCCCAGATTTCCTTGATGTCTCTTGTTTCTCCTTGGTGGTATCCTGCATTGAGACCAAATGCAGTTTGAATCTAATTTTTGTTAAGTCTGCCGCTGACACATAGCTTATAAAATCCCCTTCAATTTACTGAGGTATGAAAGGGTATAATTTCAGCAATATTTTGGGATCAGTAAAGTGCTTTTTTCTTGTCATAAAATAATGTTCTTTGCTATTTGCAGGATGAGAATAAACCATAATTGCAAGAAACTGTAGTTTGAACAAGTATGTTTATTTATTTAAATATGTAAATTACTTGAAAAATTGTTTAACCAATAATGAACATTCTGTCATTTTTTTCATTGAACATAAAAGGAGAACTTTTGAAGAATCATCATGCAGCTCTTTTCCACACAAAGACAGAGTGATCACACATGTCTGTCAGTCTCCAAAAAAGACCAACAAGCATTACAGAATATAAAGTAGAAGTCCATACAACTTTTGTGCTATATTCCTATATTTCCATAGTCATCCAAAGTCATATGATAGTCAACAAATAATCTTCCCTTCCATTTCAGTGTTAAAATCTCATTCTCTATTCTGCAAACTCTGCCACGTGGTCACCAACTGTGTGAAAAGAGCTGCACGATGATCAGATTCTCAAAGATGTTTATGGTGAGGCACAGATGGTCAAATTGAATCACGTCTTCCATTCCATTCTTGCTCTTTTATGACCTTTATATGAGAACTTGGCTCATTTGTACATCCTTTTGTTTCTTTGCCAGCTTATGTTGTCACCGTCTCACCTGAGCTGACATTCAGTCCTCCACCCAGCACATAAAGTGATGTGATGACCACATCCATTTGCTTTCTTTTACCTCAACCATTGTCAACGTGTCTACCAGCTTGTTTTATAGTGTCTTCATTTTCCCAGGAAACAGTAAAATCCCTCGATAACATTGCGATTGGGAAGTTGCACATAGATCAACTGATGCAAGAAAGATGCAAGGTTCTCTATGAGTAATAACTCGTAAGTAAAAGAATCATAAGATCAAATGACGTCTAGAAAAACAAGAGTTCTGACATCATCATCAGGATTTCCCCTTCCTTACACTCGAATATTAATATGGCATTTTGCTCTTATCAGGATTCATGCAAAGCCGCTAGATGAAGAGCTTTTATGATCACTGAACTCAACCTTTTCAAAAGGCTCCACACCCTCCCCATGTTACGATCTTCTGCACATGTTGCTATTTTAACAGCACAATCAAATCAGATCCGAACAATGATCAGTTGGGTGTTCTTGGCAATGGATTCATGTGTTGGAAACACCTGTTAATGCTAATGGTTTTCCAAAATATGATCCAATAATGCCATCAGGAATAGATTTTAATGGCATTTGATGGCAAAAAGGATCAATATTAGCCTTACTTGTACCGTAGACTTGATCTGGAAAGAATGCTGAGTGTATTTATGTCTCGTAGTTGATGAGATTCAAGATTATTTTTATATTGTGACATATGTGGAACAAAGTTGTATTATTCTTTGGTCTATTTTATAAGCCAATATTCGGGCTGATGGTTGAAAAAGATATGGCCCTCCATTGTTTGGTTGACATAGAAACGTGCCTTTATTTATGTGACGCGTGTCTGACATGAAAGTGGTCTTTTTCGTCTTGCATGAGTACTGAAATTCAACCCATTTCCAAGACTCTTTGATCATTGGGAAAATACTGAACAACTAAAGCATGTTTTTTTTTCTTGCAGCAAACATGCTATCAGTAGTACCCTTGAAATAATTATTTAGACGTTTTTATAGAAATGAAAAAAATGCTTCAAACTTTTGAAACATTTCTTGATAACACACAAATTTGCTGCTAGGCATGATTCAGTGCTCATCAGTAACGTTATGCATTTTGCATAATTTGAGGTATTATTGATGCCAGTAGCACAAAGTTAGGTTTGGTCATATCGCAACCCCTAAAGGGGCCATGCATTACATTTTTATTTTATTTTATAATGTTCCCTGAGGTCCACTTATAAATGTTGCTGATATGTTTTACACCAAAAGCAACGAAAGTTGCTAAGTGCACAGTTCTTTTAACAACTATTAAAAAAGAGAAAAGTTTTTATTTATTTATTTATTTTATT
This sequence comes from Sinocyclocheilus anshuiensis, assembly GCF_001515605.1. Taxonomy (NCBI): domain Eukaryota; kingdom Metazoa; phylum Chordata; class Actinopteri; order Cypriniformes; family Cyprinidae; genus Sinocyclocheilus; species Sinocyclocheilus anshuiensis. Next base: position 1,165,630 of record NW_015551122.1, read on the forward strand.
CTTATCAAGAAGCCACCAGCCAGGAGTTATTTTTATCACAGGGGATGTTCTGAGGGAAAGAGGAATGAAAGGCATGCTGGGAGAGTGTGTGTCAGCTTCGGTTTACTGCTTCCACTAGGATACAGCTTGTTATGTTCTGGCCTCTTTGCTTACTCAGTGTTTATACTGTCTCCTTAGCTTTCCAAGACAGGCCTAATATCGTCTGTCAGTGAGCCACTTGGAGGTGTTCTCTCACTGTTTTATCTCTTTTGTTCTCATTTGACAGCTGATGCGATTGGGGTTGGGAAAATATTCTTCAAGTCACTAAGAGTGTGTGTTGACAATGCCTTGGGCAAAGCAAGAGAAGGATTCAACTCAAGAACAGCAGGCCTCTGGGTTCGAAAACCTGTTACAATGAGACACTTCAGGGCGGTTTCAGGTAAATGAGCCAGTTTGATGAACAGTAGAAATACTCATAATCACAACTGACCATATTAGTACAGTTATACAGACCATTACAGTTATTACAGGCCATAAATGATCATAGCTGCATGCCAGCTACCTTAAAGTAGTCATGACATGAGAATCCAATTCTCCTTGATCCTTTGATCTTTGTGTCATTAAAACATCCTGCAAGTTTCATAGCTAAAACATTGTAAACAAAGCATTTATGTAATCAAGCTCCAAAAATGGCTTGTTTGGATATTGTGGGATTTGTGATGTCACAAGGGCAAAAACATCTGCAATTGACCACCTCCACAGCAAGACATAGATAAACAGTTCTAGCCATTCGGGTCTTGCCTTCACTGGATGTGATCTCGTCAAAAGCAAACAGAACTCATTCTAATCACTGACTCTGTCAAGTCAAGTCACCTTTATTTATATACCGCGTTATACAATACAGATTGTGTCAAGGCAGCTTTACAGTGTTAAACAGGAAAATAGTGTGTCGATAATGCAAGAGGACAATAGTAAACAGTCAGTTTTTCAGTTAAAGTCAGTTCATCATTGATTCAGTGATGTCGTTGTCCAGCTCAGTTCAGTTTTCTTCAAATATTGTCTGTGCAATCAAGCAGTCACGTAACAATGGATGGGCTTGGACGGGCCTGGGCCCACCCACTTGTCAATCAGGCCCACCCAGTCAGTTGGCTCACAAGGTTGCCTTATGAATGAATTTTGCTGCATTTATCACAATAATTGACCTATAAAAATAAATCGTATTGTTTCTTGATTCTTGTTTGCTATATAATGATGAAGATAAGTTAGTTTTGTGAGTAGTGCCTGCCCACGGGCGTAGAATATGAGGGGGATGTGGCCCCCCGCACTTTTAATAAAACGTAAATTTGTCCCCCGCACTTTTTTCGGGCATGTGTTCATGTAGAGATTTTCAAGGGCCAGTGTGAATAAATCTAGATTTAAATGTAAATAGACCAGATAGTCTTTGCATGACCTGACGTTTTATTCATATCCAAAATGAGGGGATGTGAATATTACGGAGCGCTAAACACTCTCCTGCAGTGTGTGTTTCATTCATACTCGAAGCCAGAGGGCGCTCTCGTGCAGAAAGTACAAAACGGACTCATAGAAGTAACTTACGTGCTGCGAAACCCTAATATGGACAAAGGCTGTGTTCCAGTCCATTTTTTTATGCCCTTCACTCGCTAACTTCCCTCTGGCTCGTTTATTCGGATCTATGTCATTGATTACATTGCATGAGTGCCCACTACTGGCGGAACCCTTGGAATGGGCTGAATTGGAACGTCCTAAGCCCTTGATCACTTAGTATCCGCTATGGAGTTGGTTTTCACTCTTACGAATTTGTTTGGTTCAGCATTCTATATGTATATAGGTGTGCTTGGGCTGTTATAAATGTAAAAAAAAAAATTATATATTATAGAGTTGTTTGGAGTGGGGATAAATTAAACGCGATTTGCGATGACGTCATAGTTGTGTTGCATCGTGGTCTATAGAGCAGCCTGAAGTGTGCATATGAAGCAGACTCGCTCCCTCGGTCAAAATCGAGGGGTTGAGGGTATGTCCATGTAAACTTCCCTCGTCCACTTAACGAAGTGGAACAAACTTCAAAATGGTGGCGGGGATTCCCCTGAGGGGATGTGCTTAGGGAAGTTCGCGAGTGCATGTCTAAAAGTGAACTGGAACACAGCCCTAGTCTATGGGGCTGTCACGTGATGAACGAACGACTTGAACCTGAAGACTCGAGAAATTAACTAATAATTTCTGTTTCCTGTACAGAACCTATTGGATGTTGCACATGTGCGGTCAACATGAAATGAACAAATCCCTAGCTGAGACAACTCATCATTCCTGAGTCATATTAAAGATTTGTTCAAAATGAACGAATCGTTCAAGAATGACTCATCACTACTTGTTATGTGCTGGAAAACCCTAATATGGACAAAGGCATCCAGCGTTTGCGGTAGCTGAGCTGAATAAAAAGCAGGAACATTGGTCTACCATCAAAAGTGAGCCAATCTACATTTTCCTACTACGTAGTTGCCTAGTCACTGTTGTTTATTTGATGTGGTTTACGTGGCTGCTGAGCCAGACTATGACCAAGCATGGTTTTACATACTGTCCACTACTGTACTACTACTGTCCTGCTGATTTGATGATGGTGTTGTGTTGTGTCTGTCAGATGCATGTGTGTGTGATGTGGCCGCCGTGCTAATGCTCTTTTTATCGTTATGTTCTTAACACTGTTTATGATGACATAATTGACCTATCGGTAAGCCCCTCACATTGAATGCAGATGAGCCAATGGCAGTTGAGTATCAGTTGCACAGGGACCGGAACTCGGACATCTTTAGGTTTCAGCGCCATAGAGAAACAATGGAAGATCTGAAGCTCTCATCGGTTTGATGGTGTTTATGCTACAAAAATGGCAAAACGTTGTGCCTGACTGGGGTACTTGTAACATTGATTCCAGGTATCCTGAGAGGATAGGCAATGGGATTTATTTTATTCCATTTCCTAAACCCAAACAAAACAGAGCAAAATGTCCCTAAGCATTCAACCCCAATCCCAATAAAGATGAAAACAATCATTTTCTGGTTGTCATACTCTCATTATAACCTGATTCATATAACCAACTCATTAGACGGGAGCTCCATGCATGAACTGTGTTCCGATTGATAGGGTCTCTACACAGAGTTCACTGCTCCCTACTCTCTGAGCACAGGAAATCCTTTGAAGTTTACTTCACTTCGGAACATTCATTAATTTGCGCTACGCTACTGCCTGCAGCATCTTCACACACAGATGAAACTTAGTAGAGAAGTGTGAAGTGTGACATAATATACCTCTGTAAATAAATAAAATTTCAATTGTATTTAAAATACAAATAAATACAATTTAAATTGGAGAAACGATCAGTCAGCAGAGCAGGCGGGAGCGTGTGAGTGTTTGCATAATACTTTGTTTCTGCATCTGTTGTTTAAATTGTTACTTGCTGCTAAGAAGGTTTACTTCGTTCTCCAGCTATTTCTACTGCTATTTTTCATTGTAATTTGTATTTTTGATTGCACTTTATTTGTAATTAGAGTAATAGTCGTCAGCTAAGAAGGAGCTTTTGCTATTTATATTGCTCCGTTCCTGCACTTAAGTGCGAACTTTAGTTTCGATTTGAGCAATTGCCCTGCTATAGGCTTTTGGGTGTGCTAATTTAACAAGGCGGCCACAGCTGTTTTCTCTGAAGTGTCGGGTGGCTGTGTATTTGTTTGTTGTCTGTCAGCTGAGGCAGAAGTGTCAGCGGAAGCGTTCAGCTCTCGTGTTCAGCCTCCTTGTGTGAAGACCTACGAGTTTAAAGACCAGCGACTTTAACCGAGCAACGAAACCGGCCAATGCACTTAAGTACTTTCTTTTTTCCCTTTGCACACTCCTTTCTGTCCTCTCCCATCCACCTCTATCATGTGTTTTCAATACATTCTGGTTGTCTTGCAACAAAGCTCTAACATCACTCACAGACGGCAACGCAATCTTACTAACCTGCATCCTATCTGTACATCATCTACTGCACCTCTTTCTTTTTCTGTGGGTCTCTGGAATTGTCAGTCAGCTGTTAACAAAGCTGACTTAATTTCTGCTTTTTCTTTGCAATCTACACTCAGCATCTTGGGCTTGACTGAGACCTGGATTGGTCCAGAAGACTCAGCAACCCCAGCTGCTCTGTCTAACAACTTCTCATTCTCTCACACCCCTCGTCAGGTTGGGAGGGGTGGGGGCACTGGTCTGCTCATTTCTGACAATTGGACATACTCAACCCACTCTCCCCTATGCAATTATAACTCATTTGAATCTCATGCAACTACTGTAACAGCTCCTATAAAACTCCATGTTGTGGTAATTTACCAGCCTCCAGGGCAACTGGGCACCTTGCTAGAAGAGCTGGATGGTCTGCTGTCCTCATTCCCGGAGGATAGCAGTCCACTTTTAGTTTTTGGCGACTTTAACTTTCATCTGGACAAGCCTTATATGCTGCAGACTTCCATTCACTCCTAGCTTCATTTGATTTCAAACACCTTACCACTACAAGCACTCACAAATCAGGCAACCAACTTGACTTAATTTACAAACGTAACTGTACTGCAGACAACATTTTGGTAAAACCAATTGTTTTATGGTCAAATGGTCAAATGTTGACCATTTCTTCATTACATTTAACCTACATCTTACTACCTGTGTGCCACCAACCCCTCTACCTGTTACTTTCAAACGAAACCTGCACTCCCTTTCACCCTCCTATCTTTCCTCTGTAGTGTCTTCCTCTTTTCCCTCACCTACCCATTTCTCATCTCTGGACATTAATGCAGCAACTGACACTTTATGCTCTACTTTAACTTTACTTTAATATATGTCCTCTCTCCTCCAGGCCAGCATGGGCTACCCCTTCTAACCCCTGGTTATCCGATGTTCTTCGTGAGCATCGGTCCAAACTCAGGGCAGCTGATCTGTCTGACCTGACTATGTATCAGGCTTTGCTTTCATCTTTCTCTGCTCAAGTCCATTACTGCCAAATCTTCATATTTTCACAACAAGATCAACAGCGCTACAGACACACGTAACCTCTTTAAAACATTAAATTCTCTACTCTGTCCCCCTCCACCACTTCTATAACAGCTGATGATTTCGCCACATTCTTCACAGACAAAGCTAGAACAATCAGTAGTCAGTTGTCAACTCCACACACACACAAATTCAAACCAACCGCATCTACGCCTAAAACTTCCCCCTTCTCCTTCTGTCCCCTCACTGAGGCAGAAGTATCCAAACTTCTCCTCTCCAGCCATCCTTCAACATACCCACTAGACCCAATCCCCTCACACCTTCTCCATGCAATCTCCCCTACACTTTTACCACCACTCACACACATCATCACCCGTACACTTTTACCACCACTCACACACATCATCAACACATCTCTTCTCACAGGCACTTTCCCCACTGCATTCAAGCAGGCTCGGGTAACCCCACTGCTCAAAAAACCTACATTAAACACTTTACTTACAGATAGCTACAGACCTGTCTCTCTCCTTCCTTTCATAGCAAAAAAAAAACTCAAACAAGTTGTTTTTAACCTGGTATCATTATTTCTTTCACAGAACAACCAACTGGATCCTAACCAGTCAGGCTTCAGGAGTGGCCATTCAACTGAGACTGCACTACTGTCAGTCACTGAAGCCCTGAGGATTGCAAAAGCTGATTCCAAATCATCAGTTCTTATTTTGCTGGATCTATTTGCTGCTTTTGACACGGTGAATCATCAGATCCTCCTGTCCACCCTCTCCTCTCATCACTAAGCATACAGGGATTCCACTTTGCTGGTTTAAATCCTATCTCACTGGTAGGTCTTTCAGGGTGGCCTGGGGTGGGAAGGTATCCAAAGCACATCAACTGGTCACTGGGGTTCCTCAGGGATTGTTTCTTGGACCCCTCCTCTTCTCCATATACACTACATCACTGGGACCCATCATACAGGCACATGGTTTCTCCTACCATTGCTATGCTGATGACACACTGCTCTACTCAAACCAACCACATCTACTGCTAAAACGCCCCTCTTCTCCTTCTGTCCCCTCACTGATGCAGAAGTATCCAAACTTCTCCTCTCCAGCGATCCTACAACATGCCCTCTAGATCCACTTACGGCTCGCATCAAGTTCAATGCCCCTCCAGAAGTCTGAGATCCACTAGTGAGCGACGTCTCGTGGTCCCATCACAAAGAGGCACAAAATCACTTTCCAGAAAGCACTTCCTGTGTCTATTTGCCTCTTTAAGATTAATCGCTTGATATATTCCCCAATTGAACGTCACTTTGGATAAAAGCGTCTGCTAAATGAATAAATGTAAACGTAAATTCACGTCTCGCACACTTTAATGCCCTTTGAATGGAACATACACACTCCCTTCAAACTGGAATCATAGCGGAATATGCTGTGAAGTCCACTTCGCAGGGCACTTACAGTTAATTAGAACAAAAGTCTGAAGTGATAAGAGATGCATTCAAAATGTGCAGAGCAGGGGGTCGCGAGGACTGGAATTGAAAACCACTGCTCTAGACAACTTGTTAGAATACATGGTATCATAAACTCCATCAAAGTACTGAAGTACTAATGAATCAAAACCTGAATGAATCCGACCTTGCCAGAAAGCCTAAATTAGGCTGTGGTTACAGTAGATCTTCCAGCATGACAATGATCCAAAGCCCACCTCAAATCAACAACAACATGAACCAAAGGATTCAGTTACCACAGAATGAAGGTTTTCCATGGACAGCAGTCCATGATCGAAACCCCACAGAAATCCAGTGAAATGAGCTGTGTGTTATCCTGAGGGCTGTTTCCTTGCCTATGGCCTAGAACATTGGGATAGGCTCCAGCATCCCAGCGACCCTACATAAGACGGATGGTTTGGAAAACATTCCCCCCAGTAATAATGTTATGATGGTGCTCATCCCTGGGGGCCTCTGGGACAGCTTTGAAAACCCCTGTTCTAAAATTAGGATATCTGGAGAGAGACAAGTTTTTATAAATGAAATTTGAATGATTTCCAACCCAGCATACAGGACCTTAAACTTCCACCGCGCACAAAACACAATGCTGTTGACATTTAACATCACATCTTTAAGGGAGGTGGTGCAAAGAGATGAACAAGAAAAAAAAATAATGTCAAAAAGGCTTCCAACCCCTGGTGTAGAATATGGCCGTTTTAAAGTGTTTTAATCATACACAAATCTGTAGCAGTCATTAAAGGGTATATATCAGTATAACATCACTCAGTTCCTCTGGACCGATGCCTTCCCATCCCACACACCTGCAGTATACATTACTGAGTGGATATACAGGGACAAGAACTGTGTGTGAAAATGGCTAATCTTTCCAGATGCATTGAAGGAGCACATGAGAGTGTAGTTGTGTTCAGTGCATTATTAGCTGAGAGCCACAGTGGTGCAGGATGTTCATGCAGTGGCAAGCACACCCCTCCAGCTCCCTGTGGCAGAGAAGCCTACTGCTGCTAATGCTAACCCAGTGTTCCCACCCCTGAGCCATATATTTACGAATACCCAGCTGCCCTGCTGATTTCCTAGAGGCCTCTGCTGGTACTGGTAGCACACATTAGGTTAAGTCAGCTTTCTGTCTGCGTGTTGCCAATGCAGCTGGAGTGACAAATCCAAAAGTTAATTGACTCTTAACAGTAGCCGTGTGTACCCAGGCTCATTGGAAATATGTGCCTCTACATATGTTTCTGCAAAACTAAAAAAACTGAGTGGAGTGTGAAAATATTTTTTTATTTTTGATTAATATGAAGCTTCTGGATGCAACACAGTTACTTGTACAAGCTTTAAGACCTGGATACTAATAGACAAAAAAGTGATAAACACCATGTTTATTACAGGTTCCTTCCTTGAAGAAACCTAAAGTTAAACACATCACCAAAGGATTTAACAGATCACTCCTTGCTGGGCTCAAACCAACAGCCCTCTAGTTAGTGCAGTAGATCAGGATGCAGCTGCCTAACAGTTCATTAATTGTTTACACTAATCATCCAATGATATGGGACAGGCATAAAATGGCAGAAATAAGTGCTACAATAAATGCTGACTGAGCCCATCGAGACACTGTGGCACTGCAAATTAAGCTTTTTTTCCAATCATTTCCTCCGGTTTCATTGAATGACCAAAATTCTCCTGACTTAATGTCACATCTGTGAAGCCCATCATATGAACCTATCCCATTTATTCCAGGAGTTTCCTATCTGTTTATGAAAAAGCCATCACTGTTCACGCTTCTTAATCCCTAGGCTTTCATTATTCCTGGGAAGCTTGCAGTCACCATAGAAATCAAGAGAACGAAACAGTAAAACAAAACAAGAAAGGGGCAATCATCATAGAAGGGAAAAAGTGGACAAAGCAAAAAAAGAAACACAAAGAATTGGGGAAATTCTCCAAAGGTCAAAGCGTTGGTTCAAAGAGGAAAAAAAAGGCAACCATGAAAGTGTCAATGTGTAGTGTGTGATGCACTGCTGAAGCTGGGTTCGCCTGCTGTAGCAAATAGGTCTCAGGGGCTCTTTATTTCTGAAGCTTGACTGCAATTTGGAGAATGAATACAGTGGTCCCACGCAACGATGTGCCAAAGTTGACAGCCTTCTGGAGGAGTGATACAGGGGTGGACCTGTACACCCCATCCTATGACTTGATCTCCAGAGGTGTGCATCCAACCCGTGCTGCTTGATGTCGCCGCCGCCCATGTTGGGGGCCCATCTGAGCTGCGTTTAATTGCAGCGACACTCTCTTTCCATCGGCTCGGCTCCGACAGCTGATTTATTCCCAGGCAGGATCTGGTCCCCATTGATAGACCAGTAAATGCTTTGACAAGAAAAGTGTTTCTAATGAATTGTGGCCATAGAAACCAACAAATCAAAGCAAGCACTGAAAACAAATTGGTTTTGGGGGACATCAAAAAGGATCCAAAGTGCTGAGACAATTTCCCCCGATTGCTATGGCTGTTTGGTACGCAATAAGAAACGATTTAACAGAACGGTACCGTAAAATCATAATCTGCTTATTGTGAAGTGTTAATGGGTGAAACGGAGGGCAAAAATGTGGCATGTTTATGGATCAGCCAACAGCCTTTGTTCCCTTACAGTCATAAACCTTATACACCCATTGAGTGACTAAGTGAAAAGATCCACAATTACTCGTCTTTCAAATGTCATGTTGTAAAATGTCAAGCGCTGCTCTAATGAGATAAATGTATATTTTCCATAAGTTGATTCTTCCCTGGTAACACACGTGTATTTGGTGAAACTAAATCACCTTTTGTTTTGAATAAAATGAGAGGAAGGTTGCAGGTATATCTAAGGCTCAATAGACTTACATGCTAGGTTAGTGAAGGGAAACAAACATAAGCTGTTACAAAACCTTCTGAGATTTTATTGTGTTGTTAGCTTAATAAGATGCTAACATCAAACTCTTCTGAAATCATTTCTGAGCCTTCACATTAGGAATAATGTTTATGTAGTTAGCAGAGTTGCTGCTTATGCGTTTCAAATTAGTCACTTACATCATTCCATTTGGTAATGTGTGAATTTATGCAAATTAATGCAAACTAATGCAACTGAAAAACATGAGTTAATAAAGATGTACAGTATGTGGTGTCTTTGTGGTCAATATTAAAAACTGTATGAGTTGCTCAATGCTATAAATATGGGCATTCCATACTGGTAAGTCAGCACTATCTCATAGCAGATCATAACAATTTTACGTTTTGTCGAATTGGTGGCTAATTCGTAGATTGAGAAACCTGAAACCAATGTGAAATACATGTGAGAAAATTCTTTGACACTGGAAGTCCATTGCAGAAAATTGTTGATTGCATGGATTCTCTTATTAAGATTACTGCATTCAAAGCACATGGCTTTGTCTTTCCTTGAGTCCTTGTTTCCTTGTACCAGGTCCCATTGTTTAGTCTCATTCAGTCTTTATTTTGGTAATTGTTTACCTGCTCCCCGTGTGCTTTCCTCCCTATGTATTGTGCTTCCTTTCCTCTTGTGTTGGCAAATTATTTTGTGCCAAATGCTCTGATCTGTCTACTCTAGTCATTTGCTCTAGTCCAGGGATGGCCATCTCCAGTTCTGGAGGGCCACTCTCCTGCAGAGTTTAGCTCCATACCTAAATCAAACACACATGAAAAATCTAACCTAAGTCTCCAGGATTGCTTGAAAATCACAGACAGGTTGTAAGCCTTAAACAACCAGTTAGTGACTCAGTGAAAAGATCCACAGTTACTTATCTCTCAAATGTCAGGTTGTGAATTGCCAAGTGCTTCTCTAATGAGATTAATATGTATTTTTCATAAGTTGATTTTTTCCTGGTAAAACTCATGGTTTTCTCTATCACCTATCTGTCTTCATTTGATTCAAAACAAATCCTTTTGATTTTGATGTATCTCTAAGGCCCAATTGATTTTCAGTAGGCAGTAAAATTATGTTGCCTTCTAAGCACCCCCCCCATTTCATTCTAAAGGCTAAAGCAGAATTGCATGTAAAGTATCATCCACTGATAAGACAGAATTGTGCCAAGCTCAGTGAAGACAGCATCCAAGATGACAAGCAAAGTAGGAAGAAACTGAATATAAGAATACATTTCAGTGTCTATAAAAATATATATTTTTGGATTTCATTCACTATTTGTGTGTGCAATGCACATTTTCTCAGAATATTGTGTTGTTAGCTTAATAACATGCAAAAGTCTAAATAATTTTTGAGCCTTCATATTAGGAGTGCTATTTATATGCAATTGTTTTTTTTTTGTAAATAATACTGTGGCGAGGGGGGCGTGGGAAGGCGAAAGGCTGCAGCGGGAGAAAGGGTTTGGAGACGAGCGGTGATAAGGAGGTCAAGTGAATAATGATTAACACCTGTTT
>NW_015551122.1:1176681-1178408 GCF_001515605.1 Sinocyclocheilus anshuiensis
GTAATGCGCCCCCACGGACCCCACAGCGGGGTGGGGTTTTCCAGGGTACCAGACCGGGGGCACGAGGGGGCATAGCGGAGAGCGCAGGAGCCACCGTTCCATCGCCACCTTTCTCCTCTCTCCGCCAATCTCTTGGCCATCCTTCTGCCGCTGGGGCGGCGGGAAGGCCTGGGCCGGCCTGCTGGAGATGCGGGGACCCGGGTCATTTTTTGGACCGGTGTCCAATGATGGACGTGGGAGCGTTGATCCGGATCCCCGACTCCCCGGCGGCTGCCCCCGATCAAGCCGGGCAGTACCAAATACCTGTGAGTATCGAGGGGGGTACTTATCAGGCTTTGGTGGATTCAGGCTGTAACCAAACCTCCATTCATCAAAGCACCAATAAAGAGGTTTACCCGCCACCCCTGACTTCCTCGTCGTTCTTCCAAACTATGAACTGTATTACACTGGTGCCGAAACCCGGGACGAGGAAGCCGGCATGCCGCCATGCAGCCAGCTCAGCCAACGCCACTTGCGGAGCTCGTGAAGTCGCTCGCCGGGCTTCACCAAACCCAACATCAGGCGCTGATGCGGAGCTTATATCCCCTGAGCTAGATGACTTTCCGCTGGAGCAGTCTTGTGATGAGACGCTTAAAAATGCGTATGACCGGGTCCGCACCATCGACGGACAGCTTCGGACCTCAAATTGGAGCAGGAGGATCGGTTCCGCCTGTTGGTCCAGGCGCAGAATGAGGACCGGCGGGTCCTCCGGAGCTTGCTTGGCCGGGAGGTCGCCCCAGTAGCGGCCCCCTCCATCGCCCATGTGCCGCAAGTGGCTGTTGGCAGAGGAACGCGATGTCGAGGAAGTGGTCGATCTGGTGGTGCTGGAGCAGTTCGTCGCTTGGCTACCACGAGGGACAGCCGAGTGGGTCCAGTGCCACCGCCCGACGTCGCTGACCCAGGCCATCCAGCTGGCTGTAGACCATCTGGTGGCGTGCCCGGGGGTTGGCGAGCCCCTTTTTAATCTCTCTCTCTCTTCCCCCAATCCTCACTGATCAGGGCACGGCGTTTATGTCACATACGTTAAGCGAACTATATGAACTCCTGGGCATTAAACCGATTCGCACCAGCGTCTATCACCCACAAACAGATGGCTTGGTGGAACGATTTAATCGCACTTTGAAAACCATGATTCGGAAGTTCGTTCACGAAGACGCCAAAAATTGGGACAGGTGGCTGGAACCCCTCTTGTTGGCTGTGCGGGAGGTCCCCCAAGCCTCCACGGGGTTTTCCCCCTTTGAGCTTCTCTATGGGCGTCAGCCCCGCGGGGTGCTGGACGTCCTGAGAGAAACTTGGGAGGACGGGCCTTCAGAAAGCCGAAATGAAATTCAATACGTGCTGGACCTGAGAACAAAACTCCACACCTTGGGGCGGCTGTCGACGGAGAATTTGTTACAGGCCCAGGACAGGCAGAGCCGGCTGTACAACAGGGGGTCCAGGCTGCGTAAATTTGCACCGGGAGAAAAAGTGCTTGTATTGCTCCCTACATCTAGCTCTAAATTACTCGCCAAGTGGCAAGGACCCTTTGAGGTCACACGGCGAATTGGGGATCTTAATTATGAGGTCATTCGGACAGATAGGAGCGGGGCACATCAGATTTATCACCTCAACCTCCTAAAAAAATGGAGTGAGGCGGAGTCAGTGATGCTAGCGACGGTGGTGAGTGGGGAGGAGGATCTCGGGCCAGA
>NW_015551122.1:1178583-1179621 GCF_001515605.1 Sinocyclocheilus anshuiensis
AGAATTGGTATGGACCTCATCGGGCCATTGGAACGTTCAGCACGCGGGCATCGTTTTGCATTAGTTCTGGTGGACTATGCAACACGATACCCGGAGGCAGTGCCGCTGCGCACCATCTCTGCAAAGAGTGTGGCGGACGCACTGTTTCGAGTCATCTCCCGAGTGGGGATCCCCAAAGAGATTCTCACTGATCAGGGCACGGCGTTTATGTCACGTACGTTAAGCGAACTATACGAACTCCTGGGCATTAAATCGATTCGCACCAGTGTCTATCACCCACAAACGGACGGCTTGGTGGAACGATTTAATCGCACGTTGAAATCCATGGTTCGTAAGTTTGTTAAGGAAGACGCCAAAAATTGGGATAAATGGCTCGAGCCCCTATTGTTTGCGGTGCGGGAGGTTCCACAAGCCTCCACGGGGTTTTCCCCATTCGAGATTTTCTATGGTTGTCGGCCCCGCGGGGTGCTTGACATCATTAGAGAGGCTTGGGAGGAGGGGCCTTCAAAAAGCCGTAGTGAAATTCAGTATGTCATGGACCTCCGAGCAAAACTCCACACTCTGGGGCGGCTGTCTATGGAGAATTTGCTCCAGGCTCAGGACAGACAGAGTCGGCTGTACAACAGGGGTACGCAAGCCCGGCAATTTACACCGGGAGAGAAAGTGCTTGTATTACTTCCAACGTCTAGTTCTAAATTACTCGCCAAGTGGCAAGGACCGTTTGTGGTTACACGGCGAGTGGGGGATCTCGATTATGAGGTTAGGCGCACGGACAGGGGTAATTCATGTCAGGTTTATCATCTCAACCTGTTAAAACGTTGGAATGAGGTGACCTCGGTGGGGTTAGCAGCGGCCGTTTCGGCAGAGGAAGATCTCGGACCGGAAGCGGCTGTCAAAACCAATCCGCTCGCTCTGGTCCCGGGGGGAGATCACCTCTCGCCGCTGCAGCTCACCGAGCTAGCCAAGTTGCAAGCGGATTTTGCTGATGTGTTTTCACCCCTGCCCGGTCGCACGAACCTCATACAGCACCACATCGAA
>NW_015551122.1:1181695-1213498 GCF_001515605.1 Sinocyclocheilus anshuiensis
GTGGGGGATCTCGATTATGAGGTAGGGCGAACAGACAGGGGTACTTCATGTCAAATTTATCATCTCAATCTTTTAAAACGTTGGAATGAGGTGACCTCGGTTGGGTTAGCAGCGGCCGTTTCTCGCCGCTGAAGCTCACTGAGTTAGCCAAGTTGCAAGCAGATTATGCGGACGTGTTTTCACCCCTGCCCGGTCGCACGAACCTCATACAGCACCACATCGAACGATCCCCGGGGGAAGTGGCGCGCAGCCGCCCCTATCATTTACCGGAGCACAAGAAAAAAGTGGTACAGGATGAATTAACGGCCATGCTAGGGTTGGGAGTAATAGAAGAATCGCATAGCGACTGGGCAAGCCCGATAGTTTTAGTGCCTAAAACGGACGGCTCCGTCTGACAGACAGAGTCGGCTGTACAACAGGGGTACGCAAGCCCGGCAATTTACACCGGGAGAGAAAGTGCTTGTATTACTTCCAACGTCTAGTTCTAAATTACTCGCGAAGTGGCAAGGACCTTTTGTGGTTACACGGCGAGTGGGGGATCTCGATTATGAGGTAAGGCGAACGGACAGGGGTAATTCATGTCAAATTTATCATCTCAATCTTTTAAAACGTTGGAATGAGGTGACCTCGGTTGGGTTAGCAGCGGCCGTTTCTCGCCGCTGAAGCTCACTGAGTTAGCCAAGTTGCAAGCAGATTATGCGGACGTGTTTTCACCCCTGCCCGGTCGCACGAACCTCATACAGCACCACATCGAACGATCCCCGGGGGAAGTGGCGCGCAGCCGCCCCTATCATTTACCGGAGCACAAGAAAAAAGTGGTACAGGATGAATTAACGGCCATGCTAGGGTTGGGAGTAATAGAGGAATCGCATAGCGACTGGGCAAGCCCGATAGCGCCCCGGCCTGAGTCGGGCGGTGGGGCTTTGTGGCGAGGGGGGCGTGGGCAGGCGAAAGGCTGCAGCGGGAGAAAGGGTTTGGAGACGAGCGCTGATAAGGAGGTCAAGTGAATAATGATTAACACCTGTTTGTAATTCCAGTGATTGGGGGAGAGACGAGACATAAGCGCCCGCAGACCTGGGAGAAGGGGTGATTGAGAGAGAGTTGGAGCAGTGTGCGTTGTGTGACCGTAGACAAGACTGTGGAGGCAGAGAGCCGAGCAGCACTTATTCTTTGTTTTATTTTTGTTGTGGGGACCAATAAAGAGGTTTACCCGCCACCCCTGACTTCCTCGTCCTTCTTCCGAACTATGAACTGTATTACAAATACTTTAAACTCAAAAGTAAATATGCATAATGTAGTTATTTTAAATTGCTATTTTGTAAATAAATAAATAAAATCGAGCTTACTGCCTTCCCCCAATCTCATTTGTGTAATAAATTTCAAAGTTGGCAAATTTAAACTTGATGTGAAATACGTGTGAGAAATGTTTTGCCTCTGATTGTCTAAAGCACAAAATTGCTGATTGCATGGATTTTGTTATTAAGATGACTACATTCATTAACGTGACTGTCCCAAATTTTGTCAGGGTTCTGCTCTGGCAGTACTGTCTGTATTATCTTTTTTTTCGGTGTCAGTGTTTGTGTTGCGTTTGAGCATATGGCCTTGTCTTTCTTTGTATTGGCAATGTGTTTCTCTTGCCCTGACTCCATGTTTGCCTGTACCACGTCCCCTCGTTTAGTCTTGTCCAGTCCTTGTTTTGGTAATTGTGCTGATTTGTACCTTGTGTGCTTTCCTTCATATATATTGTGCTTCCTCTTGTGTTGCTAGATTATTTTGTGCCAAAGGCTGTAGTCTATCTACTCTAGTCATTTCCTCTTGCAGAGTTAAGCTTCACACCTAATCAAACACACCTGAAAAATCTAACCTAAGTCTTTAGGATTGGCTGAAAATTACAGGTAGTTGTGTTTGATTAGGTGTGGAACTAAACTTTACAGGATGTTTGCCCTCCAGGACCCCAGTTGCCCATGTCTCCTCAAGCCTGTCCACTCTAGTCATTTGCTCTAGCACATGCAACAAACTCAGCTCCTGGAGGGCCACTCTCCTGCATAGCTCCTACCCTAATTAAACACACCTGATCCATCTAATCAAAGTCTTGGAAAAGGAGTGCTAGAAACTTCCAAGCAGGTGTGGTGGAGTTGGTTGGTTAAACTGCAGGACTGTGGCTCTCCAGGAGCTGTTTGACACATGTCCTCTAGTCATTTGTTGTGCTTTGTTTCACCCTGTTGTGTTGTGTCTATTGTTTCAGCACTCTGGTCAGTTTAGTCATGCTGTGTCTTCTCCTGTCATGTCTGTTGTTCCAGCACCCTGTCCAGTTCTGTTCACATCCGCAGACTCTTTGCCCTTGCCCGTCTTTTTTTTCTTTTCTTTTTATTTATATAGTGCTTTATACAATACAGATTGTGTCAAATCAGCTTTACAGTGTCAAACAGGACAATAGTTTGTCAATAATGTAAGAGGACAATAATAAACTGTCAATTTTTCAGTTAAAGTCAGTTCATTGATGATTCAGTGATGTCATCATCCAGGTCAGCTCTCTTCCAATAGTGTCTCTGCAAACAAGCTGACAATATTGCCAGAAATTAAGTGTAGCGTCTGGACCAATCAAAAACACAATTTCTAATTTGATTTAACAAATCAGTTATTCATTAGATTAACAAGTCGTCACAGACCCCTCACCCAATAGACTGGCTACCAGGATGTCTGCGAATGACACCAGGCCCCCCCTGGTCCCCATGGCAACTAATGCTGATATCACTGGTTTTATGGCCCAGAGGAATGTGAGTAGTGAGCTGATTCGCTACATAAGTGTCCCCAACTAGGCAAGCCAAAAGCGACAATTGCAAGGAACCAAAACTCCATCGGTGACAGAAATGGAGAAAAGAACCTTGGGAAAACCAGGCTCAGTTGGGGAGCCAGTTCTCCTCTGGCCAGACAAAACCAGCATGGTGTGGTTTAATTCCAGGCTGCAACACAGGTCAGATTGAGCAGAGGACTTGTCTGGTTCCCGTGGTCTTGTCCCGATGGTCGCCTAATTGACAAGGACTTTGGAGGTGATCTGTGTCTGGGGCTCATCTGGTTGACATGGTCTCCACTGACATTCAGGGCTGTAGAGGTCGTCTCTAGGTGCTGATCCACCATCTGGACTGGATATGGACTGGATCTGGGTGGCTACGGTGACCATCTGGTCTGGAAACGGACTGAATTTGGGTGGCTACAGTGACCTCGGAATAAAAATGAAACAGACTAAGGCCCCATGTCCACCAAAGCGTTTTTCAATGGGAATGCCGCATTTGTTAAAACGCCAGGAGCATGCCGAGCACTGAGCGTCTTTTTCACGCTGAACGCTGATGACTCAGGCATTTTTTTCTCAGCGCAGAGAGTTGAAGAATGTTCAACTTTGGGTAAAATGCAGCGCTCATCACTGTCACATTTTAGTCAGCTGATCAATCACAGTGGAGGAGGGGCGGGACTAATACTGACCAACCGTCACACCCTGCTTGTAGTAAGATTGAACTGATACAATGGAGAAGCTAATATTGCTTGTCTCAGAGTATTTATGTCTTTACCAGATGGAATTGCCAGACTACTATATTATTGTTATGAAAAATAATTATTGGAAAAACATTTTATTCGCGATGCGTCTGCCATATTACTTCAGCAGATATTTCGTATCATAGCAACCACAGCGTTTCAACTTAAAAAAAACGCTGCACTCTCAAGCGCTCACAGCTGGGCGTTTTCAGCACAGGCGCCTGGCGTTTTGCAGCGAGTACATCGGGTGTTATGGGAAGTGTTCCCGGTTTTGGTTGACCCAATTAATGCAGCCTAGCAATCCTTTAATGGATTTGAATTATAGAAATGTGATAGTGTTTTATGTGTATGCAAGAGATGGGTCTTCAATCTAGATTTAAGTTGACAGAGTGTGTCTGCCTCCCGAACAACGCTAGGTAGATTATTCCAGAGTTTGGGCGCTAAACAGGAAAAGGATCTGCCGCCCACAGTTGATTTTGATATTCTAGGTATTATCAAATGGCCAGAGTTTTGAGATCGCAGCAGACGAGAAGGACTATAATGCGACATAAGTTCACTCAAGTAATGAGGAGCTAAAACATTCAAGGCTTTATAAGTAATTAGCAAGATTTTAAAATTTATACTATGTTCAATAGGGAGCCAGTGCAGAGTTGACAGAACCGGGCTAATATGGTCATACTTCCTGGTTCTAGTAAGAACTCTAGCTGCTGCATTTTGGACCAGCTGGAGTTTGTTTATTAAGGCAACCACCCAATAAAGTATAACAGTAATCTAACCTTGAGGTCACGAATGCATGAATTAACTTTTGATTGCTTTGATTGCTATCAAATAGCACACCTAGGTTCCTAACTGATGAAAACTGAATGCAGGTTTGACAGAGCAGCCATCAAGTGTTAGACAGTGTTCTAGGTTATTACATGCAGAGGTTTTTGGTCCAATAATTAACACCTCTGTCTTTTCAGAATTTAGCAGTATAGGAAATTACTAATCATCCAGTTTTTTATATCAACTATGCATTGCGTTTCTTTTGCGAATTGGTATGTTTCTCCGGGCCACGAAGAAATATACAGCTGAGTATCATCAGCATAACAGTGAAAGCTAAAACCATGTTTCTTGATTATATCTCCCAAGGGTAACATGTAAAGTCTGAAAAGCAGCGGTGCTAGTACTGAGCCTTGTGGTACTCCATATTGCACTTGTTATCGATATAACACTTCGGTAACACTTTACAATATGGGTGCAGTAATAAGCACTAATTCATTCTTAACTAATGCACAGATAATCTGAGTTAATGCACGACTTATTAAGAACTTAACCATTCATTAAAGGGTCATGAAACCCCCCGTTTCAGCACTGGTTAGTTCTCACCACAGTTTTAAAAAATGTTAAATAAGTGGGCGTGGTGCGCTGCGGAGTGGAGGGGGAAGAGGGGAGACAGACAACACGCACAGCTTCGCGTTCAGACAGTTTCATTTCGCTCCCATCGAGTTAAAATCACAAATAAATGCACAGCCATTTGCACTTTGCATCGAAAACATACATATGATCGTGCTGTTGCACCTCTGAGAACATTTAAGGCTTATTCTGTGGCATTTATATAAGCCTTTTGACAGGTTGTGTCACAGATCTGTAAAAACAGTTATGCTCACCAAGTGAATGAATCGCGTTTGTGCTGAACTCTTATTACAAAGCAAACACAAACACTCTTCGATCCATGAATGTTTCTCTCCGTTAATGTGCGCAATGTCATCTCACAGTCTGAAATGTCTGTCATAGCAAATCAGCACATGCTGTTGTGAATAATTAAGCGAAACATCTTCTCATTGGATAAGAACATGCAGTCTCATGAATAATTTAATAGACACCGATGCGTCATCGATGTACTATTAGTCGTCAACACAATGTAGATTTTAAACCCAGAATATGAAAATAGCGCAAAAAAACTTACAATTAACCAGTTTTCTCCAACAGTTAAAATTATCGGATGCTAACATTGTCTTCTATGATGTGCAACACAAACACCACTGCTAAAACCTCAGAAAAAGTAGTCTGGGGTTTCATGACCCTTTAATGATTACTAAATCAGCAACTAATAAAAAGTCTATCTGATTAATAGATTAAGTAATATTTGAATTGCTATTAATTAAATGTGTCATCATGTATTAATTCCTTAATAACATATAGTATTAACTAATAACTTAATGTGTTAATTACCACAATGGATCAAAGCTATGCATTTCAACTTCCAGTTGTCTGCTTTAGTTAATCCTTAGCTAATAATTTGCAAAGATATCATTATGTTATGACTTTACTTGTTGAGGCACATGACAATTAACTAATTGTTAAGTAAGACGACATTTTGGTTTTGACATCCACACTAAGCCATGGATTTCTAGACAGGTGTATCAACCAGCTGTGTTCAATCTGGTGATGCCCGCGGTGATTGGATGATGACGGGAAGGAGTAGAAATATAAGAAGTGGTGGATCTGTGGAGAAAGCAGAAATAGACCTTTTTCCGCCAGGGCTACTCTTTCTCCTGGTTGCCCAGATTCATTTGTTGTTTGATTTTGGTTGATCTATTTCTGAGTAAGTGAACTCAGGACTTTGTTGTGTTCTTGAGCAGAAAGAGAACTGAAGTTGTTTAAAACCATTTGATTATCTTTGTTTAACGCTAACTATGTTTGATAGTATTTTTATGTTATTTTTGATTTAAGGGAATGTAGGGGGAGGGTGCCATTTTTGTTTGTACTTATCTTTTTCTCCTGGTTATGTGCAGGCAGGAAGAGAGGGAAGTTTTGTGTACTTTGTGTGTTTTGTGTGATCTTTTTCTAGGTAATTTATAAATATCCTAGGGTTAGTTAGTTTGGTTTTGTTTGTTATTTTGGCCTAGCTCTCCTCTGAAATCTTTGTTCCCTATATGTTTGTTAATACTTTCTTTGAGATTACTGTTTCTGTGTACTTTCTTCTTATCTTTTCAAATTAAAAATATATTAATTTTAATTGGTGTCTGTTGACTCTGGGTCAGGAGGCTGGATTGCACTGGTTCTCTCTCTCTCTCTCCAATGTTTGTTTTTTCCTTTAGATATTTTTCTTTATTTATTTTTGTTACTGGCTCCCCAGCCCTAGATGGAGAGTTATGTAACAATTGGGGGCTCGTCTGTTTTTTGTTTTGTCTATTTGTTTGAGACAATTTTGTTAATTGATTTGATAACTTGGAGATGTGTCTCTTGTTAGTGAATCCGGTATAATATTTTCTGCTGAACACTATTTCAATTTGTTGGTAAGTAGCCTACTCCTTTCTCTAAGAGTTTTTGAAGTCTTTGAAATTTTGTGGGAGGGGCAAAGGCATTTATTGTAAGAGTTTGGATTTTGATTTGATAGAATTTTCTCTTAATCCTACTGTAGAAGTTTATGATCGCTGTAGGAAGAAGGATTTAATTCTTATAGCTGATTTCTTTCATATTAGCGTTCCAAAGGAGTCTACTAAACAGGTTATTAAAGAGCAGCTCTTTGAACTAGTTTCTGCTGGCATTATGCCTTATCAATCGGAAGCACCTGCTGGGGCAGAGGAGTCATTGTCCGAAGTCGGTGTGGAGACTTCGGAAGTTTTTCTTAATGCAGATGCTTCTGAATCGTGTAATGAAACTAAATTGGCTGTCTAACTGAAGGAGTTTTTTTTTTTTTTTTTAATAAGAAACAAGAATGCGAGGCACAGTTAATTAAATTGCGCGTTATTCAATCTGAAACCGGGTGCGCTGTTAAACTGCGTCAACTGGATTTACAAGGGAAAGAGTAAACCAATTCCAGTTCCTCGTACTAAAATTTCCTCTGATGCGACGACGCCGGTAAGTCAGCCAATTCCTGCCGAACGCTCTGATTTTGATGCGAGTAGGTATGTTAAGCTTGTCCCTCCTTTTAGAGAGGCAGAAGTAGATTCTTCATCGCATTTGAATGTGTTGCAGTGAATTTAAGATGGCCTAAGGATATGTGGGTGTTATTGTTGCAATGCAACTTTATGGGGAAAGCCCAGGAGGTATGTGCTGCATTGCCTGTAGATCAATCGCTTGAAAACTAAAAATGTGACTTTTGCTCAGTCTGTGTCTGAATCTGATTCTGCCTGTGGAGCGTTTATTTTGCATGGCACGGTATCATTTGCAAATGGTTCTGAAACTAAACCAGTTTGAATTTTGCAAGATACTGGGTCTGCTCAGTCCTTTGTGTGTAAGGATGTTTTGCCCTTTTCTGATCAGTCCTATATGGGTAGAAATGTGCTGGTGCGAGGCATCGAGATGGGCTGTGTTCATGTTCCACTCCATAACGTTCACTTAAAATCTGATCTCTTTACAGGAGCTGTTGAGTTGGGTGTGCGCCCTAAATTTCCTGTGGATGGGGTTAGTATAATTCTTGGGAATGACCTCGCTGGGGCTAACATTTTCACTTGCACAGTGGTGGCTAATAGACCTGATGCCTGCCTTCAGCCGGATTTGTCTGTGCAGTTTCCTTCAGTGTTTCCTGTGTGGTAACGAGGTCGCAATTAAAGAACTTCAACGATGTAATTGACATCTCTGATTCTTTTCTTGGTACTGGTTTTGAACCTAGAAAAGATCACTTAGTTGTGGAGGCTGAAGTAAAGTCTAGTTCAGAACCTTTGACAGCTGAAGGAGTTCATTTACAGGTGGGTCGAGATCAGTTATCCCTAGCCCAGAAGTCTGATCCTACATTGCAAAATTGTTCTGAGATGGCAATTAATGTGAATGATATCTCTGATTTGAATACAACGTATTATTGGGACGAGGGAGTTCTCATGCGTAAATGGAAACCTTCAAATTCTGATGAGGCAGACTGGCAGGTGAGATATCAAATTGTGTTACCCACTGGTTACCAATTACAAGTCTTAAAATTGTCTGATGAACATTCTCTTTCCGGACATTTGGGAGTCACGAAAACATTTCACCACGTTTCTAAGTATTATTTCTGGCCTGGATTAAAATCTGCGGTATCAGATTTCTGCCGTTCGTGTGATGTATGCCAGCGTGCAGGGAAGCTGAATCAAAAGATTCCTTTGGCACCTTTGTATCAAGAGGATGACTCGGGGGTTGAGCATCCTGTGTTATTTTTCTAAGACATTTTATAAGTGTCAGCGCAATTACAGCACCATTGAGAAGGAGGCGCTGGCCATGGAACTGGCGTTGCGACACTTTGAAGTGTATTTGGGAGGCCATTGTAGCCCGATTAAAGTGTACACCGATTACAATCCACTAGTGTTTTTGTCACAAATGTCTAACTCAAACCAGCGTTTGATGCGGTGGTCTCTCGTTTTGCAGGAGTACAACCTTGAAATTAAACATCAGAAGGGTTCAGACAATGTAGTTGCTGATGCGCTGTCCCGAGTGTGCGGAGCTGATGAGTAATGCGGATTTTTTTTATTTGCATGGCAAAAATTTAGTGATGGGGGTGTTACGTCCGAGAATGTATTTAATGTGTTTTATAATTGTGTGTGTGTGGATGTGGTTTTGTTTGCTTTCTTTCTATCTCTCTCCCTCTCTCTCTCGTCACGAGACAGGTCTTCCAACCAGCTGTGTTCAATCTGGTGATGCCCACGGTGATTGGATGATGACGGGAAGGAGTAGAAATATAAGAAGTGGTGGATCTGTGGAGAAAGCAGAGAGAGACTTCTTTCCGCCAGGGCTACTCTTCCACCTGGTTGCCCAGATTCATTTGTTGTTTGATTTTGGTTGATCTATTTCTGAGTAAAGCCCGGGATACACTGCACGATTTTTGGCTGTCCCAGACGAAAGATTGCCATCGTGAAGCAATCGTGGCGATTTCTGTGATCGTGGCTCTTAATCGGTGGTCCTATGTCGTACAGTGAGAGAAGTTCAAAGACGGGCATTTTCCCGGTCTTGCAACCAAAGATAGCCTACGATAGTTTTCTGACAGTGTCAGAAATTCCAGAGGAACTGCAGCTGCCAAGCTCCCTGTGCAAAACTGGCATTCCAAGTTGTCCTCTTTTCCCGAGCCATGAGCGGGTCCATATTGCCCTCTTCCGCTGGCGCCTCTTCTTTGTTTCAGCGCACATGAAAAGCACAACTGCCAAAGCGTGATCCATCTTGATGTACCGGTATTTGTTTACCACTAGCGCACGCTGATGACGTTGCGCTAACGTGTGTCACAGCCTACGATTCAATAGGTGTCATCATCGTACAGTCTACATGCTTGTCGTACCCAAGTTTAAACAATCCATGTCGCACAGTGTGATAAAGTAATGATCTTATATGTTGAGTTGTGGCAGCAGAGGGCATGTTTGTACGATGTGTCCTCTAGCTGCTGTCATGACCGCACCAAAAAGGACATAGCATGGAAGGAGATAGCAGAGGAACTGCAGCTGCCAAGCTCCCTGTGCAAAACTGGCATTCCAAGTTGTCCTCTTTTCCCGAGCCATGAGCGGGTCCATATTGCCCTCTTCCGCTGGCGCCTCTTCTTTGTTTCAGCGCACATGAAAAGCACAACTGCCAAAGCGTGATCCATCTTGATGTACCGGTATTTGTTTACCACTAGTGCATGCTGATGACGTTGCGCTAACGTGTGTCGCAGCCGTCGCAGCCTACGACTCAATAGGTGTCATCATCGTACAGTCTACATGCTTGTCGTTCCCAAGTTTAAACGATCCATGTCGCACAGTGTGATAAAGTAATGATCTTATACCAGTGTATCCCAGGCTTAAGTGAACTCAGGACTTTGTTGTGTTCTTGAGCAGAAAGACAACTGAAGTTGTTTAAAACCATTTGATTATCTTTGTTTAACGTTAACTATGTTTGTTAGTATTTTTATGTTATTTTTGATTTAAGGGAATGTAGGGGGAGGGTGCCATTTTTGTTTGTACTTCTCATTTTCTCCTGGTTATGGGCAGGCAGGAAGAGAGGGAAGTTTTGTGTACTGTATTTTTGGATGATCTTTTTCTAGGTAATTTATAAATATCCTTGGGTTAGTTGGTTTGGTTTTGTTTGTTATTTTGGCCTAGCTCTCCCCTGAAGACTTTGTTCCCTATATGTTTGTTGATACTTTCTTTGAGATTACTGCTTCTGTGTTCTTTTTTCTTATCTTTTCAAATTAAAAAGATATTAATTTGAATTGGTGTCTGTGTTGACTCTGGGTCAGGAGGCTGGATTGCACTGGTTCTCTCTCCAATGTTTTTTTTTTTTTTTTTTCCTTTAGATATTTTGATGTATTTATTTTTGTTACTGGCTCCCCAGCCCTAGATGGGGAGTTATGTAACAATATAATACTTAATCTATTAATCCGATAGACTTTTTATTAGGTGCTGATGTAGAAATCATTAATGAATGATTTAATTCTTAAGTCATGCATTAACTCATGATTATCTGTGCCTTAGTTAAGAATGAATTAATGCTTATTTGTGCACCAGTATTGTAAAGTCTTACCGACACTTCTTCTTTCACTGCTATGAATTGATGATGGTCAGATAAGTAAGATTTGAACCATGCCAATGCAATTCCAATAATGCCAACATAATTTTGATGTCTACTCAAAAGAATGTTGTGGTTGATAGTGTCGAACACAACGCTATGCTCCAGTAGCATTAACAGGGAGATACGACCACGATCGGATGATAAGAGCAGGTCATTTGTAACTCTGATGAGAGCAGTCTCAGTACCTGACTGGAAATCCTCACAGGTACCATTTCTTTCTAAGAAGGAACATAACTGAGAGGATACTGCCTTTTCTAGTATTTTTGACAGAAAAGGGAGATTTGAGATCGGTCTGTAATTATCTTATTCTTTAAGATCAAGTTGTGTTTTTTTTAATGAGAGGCTTAATAACAGCAAGTTTGAAGGATTTTTGGCACATATCCTAAAGACATTGACAAATTGGATAAATATTCAGAAATACTCAGAAGAGGATCTATGACTTCTGGAACTATGACTACTACTCTTTTAGTAGCTTAGATGGAATAGGGTCTAACATGCATGTTGCTGGTTTTGATGATTTGACAAGTTTATACATTTCTTCCTCTCCTACAGCAGAGAATGTGTGGAATTACAACAAATTTATTCTTTGGGATAAACCCCTTGAGATGCATCATCTCGTTTTCAAGGGGGTCCTAATACACAAAATTGAAATAACATAACAAAACAAACAACAAGAATCAAAACAACAAAACAATAAACCCTACTACAATATTAACATAAGGTATTAATTATTATATTTATATTTACCGAACACGTATAAATATAAACGTAGATATATCATCTAAAGCAATTGCAAGAAGTCTGAAAACAAGAAAACAAATCATTTTTAAACCCATAAAATTAAGTCAAAGATCGTACATTTAAAGGTAGATTATTCCAATCTCCCGAAGCCTTATACCTAAATGCCTTTTTCCCCAAGCACTTTCTTAACTAAAGGAGTAAGAAAAAATATTGTGCAGAATGTCTTGATATGAAGAAGAATATAATGTCAAATACTGATGCAAATGGGTAATTAAAATGTATACATTTGAAAATAAATTGCAACCAGTGAATATGCCTTCTAATATTGAGTGGAAACCATTTAATTAAAGCATGCATAATACAATGGTGTGTATCATATGAACATCCAATAACAAATCTCCACATTTTAATGGCTATATACTTATTACTTATACATTTCAAACTATGGCCCAGCTTTCATGTTATGGAGGTTTATGTGCATATGGCATTTTAAGAGAAAAATTAGTTGATGTATGGATGGAAGTTTGTGGCTAGATGGTACATTTTGTTTGATGAATATTCTTGCACATGCACATTTTCTGCTCCCAAGGTCAATTAAGGCTACACTCTAAAAAATGCTGGGTTAAATACAACCCAATTGCTGGGTTTGTCCCTATTTTACCCAGAACCGAGTTGTATTTAACCCAGCATTTTTTAGAGTGTAGAGGATGAGTGACAACATTTCTTCCAAATAAACACAATTTATGTATTTCAGATGTAAATCAGTTTCCAAAGCATGAGCTATCATCTCACCACATCCATGAAAGAAATCATTTGAAGATGTAAAGTGAATTTTTCAAAGTCCTCTCAAGTCAAGTCAATTCGCCTTTATTTGTGTAGCTCTTTATACAATATAGATTGTATCAAAGCAGCTTTACAGTGTCAAACTGGGGGAAAAAAAAAAAACAGTTTGTCAATAATGCAAGATGACAATAACAAAGTCAATTTTTCAGTTAAAGTCAGTTCATTGATGATTCAGTGATGTCATCATCCAGTTCAGCTCTCTTACAATAGTGTCTGTGCAATCAAGCCGACAATATTGACAGAAATTAAGTGTCCCCAACTAAGCAAACCAAAGGCGACAGTGGCAAGGAACCAAAACTCCATTGGTGACAGAAATGGAGAAAACATTTTTGGAGAAACCAGGCTCAGTTGTGGGGCCAGTTCTCATCTGGCCAGACAAAACCAGCATGGCATGGCAAAAACTCAAGGCCTCTGCTGCTTTGATTCAGAGCTGAATTTGTTTTACTGTTGAGGCAGTTGTTGAGAACTACTGTTCCAGATGTTCATGGAGTCATTGCTGTCAATCTCCAAAAAGTCTGCTGCACTTCCAGCTGAATGTAAACCAACCCAGGTTCACTGGTAAAATGTGCCTGTTGCAACATTTCTGCAAAACAATATTATGTTGCTTCTTACATGTTTTGCAACACTTTCTAAGTGAAATGTCCAGTGAATGATGCTAAAAGTGTGTTCAGTTTATTCAAAACAGATCTGAATCTACCAATGTTTTATTATATTGGTTGTTTTACATATCGCAGCAGTTCAGAAACTGAATGTCCGGTGAGTGGCATTCAAAGGTTTAAGCTTAAGGTTTATCATGTTTGGAAAAAAACATACCACCTACACTAAACATTATACGCTAAAGCGTTAACAAAGCAAATGTAAAATAAAAGCACATTTGCTAAAGTAACCATGCCATTTTAGCTAAAAGTCTTTGAGCACTTTTATCGTGACTTGTGTTTCATGGGATTCATATCCAAGTAAGTGCAAAGCTGTACTAGGTGCGCTACTGAGCAAGTTTACAACATCAGAAAAGCCATACTAATGGAGCTGGTTATGTGGTGCACACATCAAAATGTATTAGTTTACTTGAATCTCAATTAATGTGAAAAGGAAGAAATGTTTTCATTTCAGCTGGACGTGGCAGTGAATTGTGCATTGAACATAGGTAGGTTTTTGGAGTTTTGCAAAAATCTTGGTCAGATTTGACATTCAAATCTGGTGCATTTATGATACTCATGAGAACATTTCAGTGAATAACGACATGAATTCTGGTTTACAACCTCTGTGGCTTCAAAAGGCATGGAATACAAGTCTTATGGACTTCTTTTATATAACTTTTATGTCACTCTTGTATTTTTAGAGCTTTACTGCCATAGTTATTATCCACTTTCATTGTATGGAAAACAGCAGCTTGAACAATCTTTAAAAAAAAACACCATTGGAAAAAAAAAAAAAAAAAAAAAAAAAAAAAGCACAAATCAGTTTAAGGTGGTTTACAGGTCTTGGATAGTTTGCCTGGCCTGGTTTGGTGGTTTTAGAAGAGTTTTCGGTGCTTGTCAGCTGATCAGACTGGAGGGCCAGTTGGCTGACCAGCTAGACCAGTTTAAACCAGCCAAGACTATCAAACCACATTTGGCTGGTAAAAGTTTTTTTTCTTTTTCAGCAGACGTGCCATGGAAGCATAATCATACATAATAATGTTTTACTATCTACTGTATACTTTGACAATTTTAATGTATGAGTGAACGGTTCCTTTAAGCACGCATACATATGTACTGAGAGTCTCCCAACCAACTGAAAGAAGTGCTAACAGTTAAAACACGTAAAGGCGAAAGTGCACACTGTAACACACAGTGGTCCTTTAAATACAGCTGGCCTCAAAACTACAGCCTTGATGTCCATCAAAGACATTATTAAGCTTAAGCTGAACAGAAAACACCAGAAAATGTATGAAACATAATGACTACATTTAAGTTTATGGGCTGCTTTAGTATTGCACATGACTCTAATGCATGACTGAAGCAATGCGAGTACTGCAAGCTCAGGAATCCAAATGAACTTTGAAGTACACGCAAATGTAATAAATGAGGCCGTATGCCAGGCTGTTAAAATGTGGCAACTGTGGTCAGACGCAAATTCATGAGGCCAATCAAGCCAGCAGAGGTACTGATTCACGGCACATGGGCTATCTTTGCTGCTGCATACGGGATTGTGCCCACTGCTTAGTCACATCTAGAAAATAGTTCCCATTTGATTTCTTAAAATGTTCAAAATGATGCGCCACCATTCTCTAAACATACTGTGGTAAACACAGAGTACTCATACATTACATTGAACTAGATTTCTACATTTTCAGAATAAAACAATGAGTGGCCGTTGCTTGTGTAAAAGGTGCAGAAAGAGTCTGTGGTTGCTAGGGTGCTTGGTAAGGTTGCTAGATAGTTGTTTGCTGGCCTAGGTCTATAAACTCCCTAAGCCCAAAGGGTAACCCTAACTGTGAGCAATGGTAATAGTGATGGTTAATATTTAATTATGTTGGACTGTTGAGTTGCAAGTTGTGTAATGTGTGATGTAATGTGTTGTTTTCATGAAAATTCAAAGAAAATAAAAAAAATAAAAAAATTTGCCTTCATCTGTCAAGTTATGCTGTCTGTATCAGAACAGGTGTGTCTACTGCCTCCTACGTACCATGAAAGCATAAAATGGCTCTTGCAGGAGTTTGGTCTCCTCTCTGCCTGTTACCCCATTACCAACATAACACTTTTTCAATCTGCACAACAGCTGCAGACCTATTTTCATGAGAATATCCCTTTAGAAATGTGTTCCCGCTTCTTCGTATCAGAAATATAAAATACCCACCCACTTTTGTCATGTTCAATTCGTTCTTCTCCAAGTATGACATGATACACCTCATCTGGTTCTAGTTAGGGCGGGGTACCCTGCGGAGAAGAAATGTTATTACACAACCGATAAAGACAGCACATGATAAAACCGTGTTAGTTGATTGGACGCAACAAACAGTCCATGCTGCAACATACCTGCTCAATATGCTGTTTCATCAATTGCAATCTAACAACAAAAAGCCTCCCTCTTTTGCCCACCTCTGTCGTTTCTTGTGTAAAACATATTGCACAAATGTCCCTAATATAATTTAAGTACTTTCATACCCAGATAGCAAAATTCCTGAGGCCCAGATCAGGCCCACACCTGACACTTTCATCTGGCCCACATACCACGTGGAATGATGGCAATTGGGCAGTCCGCTCCTGTTTGCCAGATTTGGGCCACAAGCAAGCCAAAAGAAGGCCCAATGTCGGCCATGAATAAACCAAATAAAGCAGAACTGGCCCAAATCTGGGCCACATTTATTTTAATTCTGGCCCAGATCCTGCCCAGATTCAACACTTTGCTCCGACCCACATACTGCATAGAATAATGGCATTTGGGCAGTCCAGTTCTGTTTTCCAGATTTGGGCCTCAAGTAAGCCTTAGCATTGCCGCATGTAAGCCAACCAAATAAACCAAAACTGGCCCTAATGTGGGCCACAGTTGATTTTTATTCTAACCCTGGTCTTCCCCACATTCCTCATGTGGCTCACGTGCTGCATGGAATGGTGGCATTTTGGCAGTGGTCCACAAGCAGGCCACTACACAGCCACATTTTAGTTAATAATGAACTAATTAAACCATAAATATACATTATCTGGGCCTCACTAAGCCTTAAGTGAGTAATGCATCAACAATACTCAACATTGTAAAGAGAAATTGAAAAATGTCCTCCATAAAATGTTCAAATAAGTTCCAGAAATGTGTCCTACTTGATAAAATCATCCCGACCCAAGTTTTGCACAAGCAGCAATTAAAATGTCACAGATAAATATTCAAAGACACATTCCAATACTTTAAAAACTGTTCTTCACAAGTTTGAACCTAAATGCTTCTCACTCAGACTCTACTTACATAGGAAGTCTGTGAGTGTCATCGCTACACTGTGTTAAAGAGCGCATGGCGAAGATGAAAGGTTATATATCATAAGTCTTTAATCCAACAAGGGTAAATCCAAACACAATATAGCACAGCAACATTTAAGACACGTAGACGTAAGACCTGGCAAACTGAAAGTGAACATACAGGAACTTAAGTACTCAGACCAAACAAGGATAATTAACTAGGCACAACTGAACAGAATAATACAATCAACACAACAAGGGAAACGGTGCAAATGAACAAAAACAGTGACAGTAAGAGTACAATCATTATAGTGCACTTCTGATTTTATGCTGCACAGTACACATATTAAAAAAAACTGCCATTAAAAGCATGTTTCAAAAAATAAATTGCTGCGTATGTAGCCTTCTTAAGACTCACATCCAGATCACCCTGCATCAGTTAACTGTGTTGCATCCTACTAAAAGTAGCCAAATTCTATTAGGCCATATTTACAATTTCAAGCTTCCATTTCAATTAGCCAGTGTCAAGTGTTACATCCAAGAAGTGGCCTCACTTGTCAAGTGTTACAACCAGAAGTGGTCCTCATCTGTTTTAGAATATATGGGGAATATTTGCCATGTCAAATGTGAGACAAGTTGGCTTACACACTGATTAGCCAATGCTGACTGCGCCGTATATTTGCGAAAAGTGGCCCAAATTGTTATTAATTATTTGGGCAATATTTGTCATTCTATATGCGGGCCACATTTGCGGCATCATATAGAATAATCACTGTGTCATATCTTTGCCAAAACACCAGCACATTTGCTGAAACATATGTGGACCACATTTGGTTTACACCCTGATTAGCCTGTGTCAATAATGCCACATTTTTGCCAAAGGTGGCCCACATTTGGCTGGCACTATTTGGGCTATAATCACGGTTTACCACAT
This sequence comes from Sinocyclocheilus anshuiensis, assembly GCF_001515605.1. Lineage (NCBI taxonomy): Eukaryota > Metazoa > Chordata > Actinopteri > Cypriniformes > Cyprinidae > Sinocyclocheilus > Sinocyclocheilus anshuiensis. Next base: position 1,199,165 of record NW_015551122.1, read on the forward strand.
GGGCCACTTTAGGGTCACATTCAGATTACACATTGCCATCAACACTGCATCTTTACCTACAGAGGCCCACATGTGATTTGATACATTTGGGCCATTTTTGCTGTTTTACATATGGGCCACTTCAGGCTTACATCCATTTTGTCCAGACCATAAGAAGGCCAGCAGTGCCATATCACTGCGTTAAGTGGCCCACATCCGCATGCTATCTGGGTAGCCACTCAAATTAAGATCACTGAGGATGAAGCGGTCCAAAGGATCTAGCAAGCAGACCTCATAGAAAGAAAATTAACAAATTAAATCCCTAATATTGTATATCAATATTTGACTGGTCATTAAAATGTTCTACATTAGCTAACATTTTTCAGCGTTTATCCTTGTTTCTGGTGCTTTGATCTTGGACTGTTTCCCTGGTTTTTGATTGCTTTGTGCCCTGACCCTCGACTGTTTTGTGGATTACTCTTTTGCCTTGCCTCTGTTCAGAGCCGATCCACCCTATACGCAAAGTACGCAAGCTGCGTAGGGCCCCCGAAACACCAGGGGGCCCCCTTGCTCTCAAAGATGATTTAATTTTAGTTTCGTTTTTGAATTTCGCCCTTTCTACGTAAAAATCAGTCAAATCATGTAAAGTGAATGTCATACAGTGTCTTACTCGAGACAAAAAAAAAAATGAGTTGAAAGCATACCGAGCCGCAGAAGAGACACCGTTTCTCAGGCGGACAAAGGCGTTTCATTCATTCATAACTCATCATTCATAACACCATTAAGATGTACACTGATCAGTTCTGTGCTCTTTCAAACAGTTTGAACTGGAAGGATGCAGTTTTTAAAGACCTGTACTGTTATGGCCAAAATTACCCCTTAAGATCTTGCATGCCTAGTGGAAGAAATGAATTGCCTTTGGAACAGTATGTAGACTATGCTTTACTCCTGAGTGGTTCCACCTTCACCGTGGGAGAGGTGGAGGATTATGATGAAACCCCTAAACATTTTTTTTGGGGGGTGATAAGCCTTGTCCTGTCCTGCTTATTAAAATAACGCTGCTGTGACGTACTCTGAAAACAACATAGGTTGTTTGGGTTAAATACATATAAATACTCCGTATCAAACGGTCTGGAACAGACAATGCAATAATGGTAAAAGCACGTTTATTCACACTGTTGTGACATTACTGTTGGATCCACTCTTGTCAGACTCAGCGCTGCATCATTGTTTACTTTCAGTCTCTCTGAAAAGCCCGCATCATACTGTCTTGTTTAAAAATCAATGCATAGCAAAGTAAAGCAAACAAACAATCAATGTCACATTGATGCAATCTGGAGCTCTTTGCTAATTTTACCCTGTTTACACCGGACGAGAGCGGCGCAACACGACTATAGACAACAGAACCCATTATAACCTGCAATTCTGTCTACACTGTATGCGGCATGGATTGACACAACAAATCCCTGACAGTAAACTGATGTCCCACTCTATAGCTGACATTCAAGCATTCGTGCCACTTCTGATCTGAAAGAGAAATGGATTTGCGACATGATTACAACAGCTCTCGCGTCCAATCTAAATATGTTAGGATCACAACTTACACTACACAGTGTCTTGTAATCTTGTAATGTTATCTGTATGGTTCTGTTGATGGAGTAATCCTGTGTTTGCGTCTCTCTAGTATTTTCTCTCCTCCTACTACAAGCGTGTATCAGTGGGCGGACCTAAAGTGGCAGTGATGTAGAAGCAGGCGTTGATCTTCTGCGGAGGCAGGGTTTAGCCACATTATTACGCCATAAATTTACACATTCCAAAATGAGTCGTTTTCTGAGCTTGGTTTCAATAAAAGCTGTTTTTTAACCAACAAGAAAGTTTTGAGTTTTGAAACTTACAGGATGTTTTTATAGTACATTTATAGTACACTGATTTCTCAGTTCATGAACCCTTTAACAAGATGGCTGCCAGTCCAGAGCCTCTTCAAAAGATGGCCACCAGTTCAGAGTCTCTTAATAAGATGGCCGCCAGTCCTGAGTCTCCAGCTGTCATGGATGCCACGCCAGTGTTTCCAGCTGTCATGAACGTTGCATTTGAAGCGTTTAAGGCAGTACCCAGGCAGTTGAGACTGGTGTCCAGTGTGGTGGACCCACTGCTGATTTCAGTGCGAGTGGTAGGCATCCCGGTGGCATCTGCGCTCTCAAGCCCAGCAATCTCAGAGGTTCTCCCACATTCCACTGCACTTCCAGTAATGGCGGTCGCTATTTTGTGTCTGGAACATACACACTTCTGAAGCAGCGGGGTCTGCTCCAGTTCATGAGTCCGCTTCAGAGCCTGCTCCAGTCCATGAGTCTGCTCCAGTCCATGAATCGGCTCCAGAGCTCACTCAAGCCTTAGAGCTCACTCCTGTGTTGGTGCCAGCCCGTGAGTTCCCTGCCTGTTCTGTCTCGACCACAGAGGTCATTCTGGAACTGCCTGTCTGCTTCGGCGCAACCACAGAGGTTGTTTATGAACTCTCTGCCAGCTATGAGATAATCCCTGAGTTCAACCTGTAACACTCTGTCAGTCTGACACTACGACGAAAGTCATTCCTGGACTTTCTGCCTGTTCTGTCACAGCCAAGGAGGCCATTCCTGAATCCCTTGCTTGCCCTGTCACGGCCATGGAGGCCATCTCTGAGCTCTCTGTCTGCCCTATCATGGCCAAGGAGGCCGTCCCTGAATCCCTTGCTGGTCCTGTTATGGCCAAGGAGGCTGTCTCTGAACCCTCAGCCTGCTATGTAGCAACCACGGAGGTCATCTATGAACTATTGGCCTGTCATAAATCTGGTCCATGTTGTTTTTCCCACTCACCATCAGAGAGCTCCATTACCTTTTTCTCTCAGACTCCGTTTCCCAAAATCCCCTGTCTAGGAACTTATGCTGCATTCAAGTCCTCCTGGGACGTTCGTACTTACGAGTTGACAAGTCATAATTACGACGTCAGGTGCGTTCAAGTCAGTTTAGTCGGCACAAGATGGCGGTGTACCGTCTTTTAATAAATTACAAGAAAATACAACAGGGTCTGCATTTTTTTACTTGGATTTCAGCTGCGTAACAAGAACATGACCAATTTAAGTTTATAGGACAACTAAACTATCAATTTAAACAAAAATGTACTGTCAACTCCAGACGTTGCATCCATCGATTCCGCCATGTTTCTCATTGACATGCCCCCAACTCGGAAACTCGGGGCTTAAAGAAAGAGTTTCCCACTTGTAATAGCGACTTTGTGGTGGGGTTCATGTGCGTTCAACTTGTAAATACAATCTATCCGACATGACTTGAACGCACCATTATTACCCTCACACCAGTTTCCCATCATCCAGACTATTTAAGCAGCTCCTTTACCTATTACTAAGTCTTGTTCTGTATTAGCTCCTTGTTTCTGGTGCTTTGAGGTCATTTTTGCTTCCTGCCCTGACCCTCGCCTGTTTTGTGGATTACTCTTTTGCCTTGCCTCTGCTATTGCGTTTTGCTGTTGTTTGACCCTTCCTGTTTTGACTACGCTCATTTTATTAAAGCTACACTTGGTTCCCAACTCCGGTGTCTCGTTCATCGTTACAATTGCAGTGGTTCATAATTCCAGTCATCGCAACCCCCCGCTCTGCACATTTTGAATGTATCTCTTATCGCTTCAGACGTTTGTTGTATTCGACCGAAAGTGCTCTGCGAAGTGGACTTCACAGAATTTTCTGTCATGATTCCAGTTTGAAGGGAGTGTCTATGTTCCATTCAAAGGGCATTAAAGTGTGCAAGATGTGAATTTAAATTGTACTTATTTACAGAGGTACAGTATATTATGTCACACTTCTCTAGTAAGTTTTGTCAGTGTGTGAAGACGCAGTGGCGTAGCACAAATCCCTGAATGAATATTCCAAAGTGAAGTAAACCAACGGATTTCCCCTCAGGGAGTAGAGAGCAATGAACACTGTGTAGGGACGCTATCAATCGGAACAATTCATGCATGGAGCTCTCTTCTAACGAGCTGGTTATCTGAATCAGGTATGTTAAATAAGAGACATGCAAAATATGCAGAGCGGGGGGGTAGCCAGGACTGGAATTGAGAACTGCTGCTTTATTGGAAGGGACTGGAGAATGCAAGTAGTTGTTGTGCGATCATACTGAAAAGAGCAGCACAGCAGGGGCCCGTTTCAATAAGGAGGTTCAACCAACTCGGAGTTGAAACTTGAACTCTGAGTTGGCTTACTGTCAAATTGAATTGAGTTAGTTCAATCGACTCGGAGTAGGTTGACTGAGTTTAGCGCGTGCACCTATGCGTGTGCGCTATGAAAAGCCATGATCAATGGAGCTCCGAAATTATGATTCACCATGGCAACAGCACCCAACAAAAAGACAGCAGAGTCAATACGTAACTTTAATTCTTAATCACTGTTATAATATCAATGGTAAAAAGTGGCAGAATGGTAAATTATTGAAATAATATTACTTTTCATGGTATCCTACAGGCAAAGAAAAAAAAAAGCAGCTAAAATGTAGTATAAAAACAATTCAATCAAGGTAAATCTTTAAGCATAAAAGGTTCATGAGAGTAGGCTACATGACTTTACAAGCATTTGACATATAAATAATATAAATAAATATAATTCACAGTCTATTTCAGTGTGCAGCAGCTTTTTCCACAGTCTAATGCTCTTTTCACGTAATTAAATGTTCTCTAATCCAAACTGTTGCATTTCTTAGAGTAAATTAAATTAACATTTGACTTCTACTCAGCCAACAGCAACAAGGCTCACAAAATAATTAAGAACAGATAAAGAGGAAATGGCCACAATACCAAGTATTGGAAGAATATTGAAATCCAACAGGAAAAAGAATAACTGTTGCTTTTGTGGGAAATAAAGATGACTAAATAAATTTAACAGCTGTGGTGGTGGTTACAGCATATATCTCAAACTACCCTTCCATCTGGCATTTTTCCATTCCATACAACAATCAGCATCATTTTTGATGGGTTTGTGCTCAGGAAACTACACAAATATTATAAGAAAGTGTGTGAGAGCAAAACACACTTTCCTCACCACTCTGCATATAATAGCGGCCTTACTAATGTGCTCTGCATCCCTGATGTTATATAGAAAACTACCATTTAAAAATGGTTCCCACTCAAATAAACATGCATGCGGATATGGCAAAAAAAAAAAAAAAATCGGAATAATCCTGTCCCGATGTAAATATAATTCCCTACGAATTACATATAATCATTTAGCAGACACTTTTATCCAAAGCGACTTACAAATTAGGACAATGGAAGCAATCAAAATCAACAAGAGACCAATGATATGCAAGTGCTATAACAAGTCTCAGTTAGCTTAACACAGTACACATAGCAAGGTTTTTTTGTTGTGGTTGTTTTTTTAAATTATACAATTAAAAGAAAACAGAGTAGAATAAGTATAGAGCAAGCTAGTGTTAGAGGCCTTTTTTGCTTTTGTTAATTGTATAAATAAAAAGAAAACAAATAGATAGAATTGTCACACTCAGGTGCACTCAAAACACTCACGAAGATGAAGGTAAAATTACCTTTAATATCCCACACAGAAGGTAAATCCACAAGAGAAAGGCTTAACACACGTTAAAACATAGACGAGATCCAACAAACACTAACTGAACAGACAGGAACTTAAATATACAGGCAAATTAAGATAATAAACTAGACACAGGTGAACAGAATGAACTAGTCATTCATACTACTAATCATCATCACTAATCATGAGACACGAGGGAAAACTAGGTCAAAACGAGGAAAGTCAACAAACTAAACGTCCATGATCGTGACAAGAATACAAAAAGATTAGAGAAGCTAGTGTTTTTTTTTTAAGAAAACAAGCAGTTAGTAAATGAATAGAGTCATTTTAAACAATAGAATTAGAATAGAGAGTGCTAGAGTTAGAGCAGTGGTTCCCAATCCTGGTCCTGGAGGCGCCCCAACACTGTACGTTTTGCATGTCTCCTTAATCAAACACACCTGATTCAGGTCAACAGCTCATTAGTAGAGACTTTAAAACCTGAAATTGGTGTGTCAGAAAAAGGAGACATGCAAAATGTGCAGTGTTGGGATGCCTCCAGGACCAGGGTTGGGAACCACTGAGTTAGAGGGTCAAATAAAGATGGAAGAGATGTGTTTTTAGCCGATTCATGAAGATGGCTAAAGACTCAGCTGCTCGGATTGAGTTGGGCAGCTCATTCCACCAGGAGGGAACATTTAATTTAAAAGTCAGTGAACGTGATTTTGTGCTTCTTTGGGATGGCACAATAAAGCGACGTTCACTTGCAGAAGGCAAGCTTCTAGAGGGCACAGAAGTCTGAAGTAATGAATTTAGGTAAAGGGGTGTAGAGCCAGTAGTGGTTTTAATGCCTTGAATTAATGTAGCCTCCTCATCAAAATGATTCAGTATAGGAGGACATGCAGATTTTGTCACTTTCAGAGTGTCTGCATGATGAAAATATGTGCATTGAAAGAATGTACCTGCACTGCAAAAAAATGCTTTTCTTAGTATTTTTGTCTTGTTGTTTCCAGTCAAAATATCTCAAGACTCTTAAATCAATCTTTGGGATGGCACAATAAAGCGACGTTCACTTGCAGAAGGCAAGCTTCTAGAGGGCACAGAAGTCTGAAGTAATGAATTTAGGTAAAGGGGTGTAGAGCCAGTAGTGGTTTTAATGCCTTGAATTAATGTAGCCTCCTCATCAAAATGATTCAGTATAGGAGGACATGCAGATTTTGTCACTTTCAGAGTGTCTGCATGATGAAAATATGTGCATTGAAAGAATGTACCTGCACTGCAAAAAAATGCTTTTCTTAGTATTTTTGTCTTGTTGTTTCCAGTCAAAATATCTAAAGATTCTTAAATCAAGATGCATTTTCTACTTAAGAAAAATTACATAAGGCATTTAGTCTTTTAAGTGTATTTTTCTTATTTTGCAAATTATCTGCCAATGGGGTAAGAAAAATAATATTGTTTCCATTTGCATTAATCTTATTTTTCTTGTTTTAAGTAAAATGCACTTAATTTAGTTTCCAAAATACTCACTAAGAAAGGCATTGTTTGCAGCATGTGAATGAAAGAGGTATTTAAAGATCACTTATGCTTTAAAAAGGCAGAGGAGACCGAAAGAAACTCTGGGTTTAACAAAGAAAAACTGCTCCTGACCAGGTTAGGTTCACAGATTAAGTTACCATGGTAACTGATTCTGAGTATGAATTACCTCTCTTTCAGAAACTGGCTTGACTTACCCTGCTCTCTCGGGTTTGACAAACCTTCCATTCTGAAATGGAAAACCCAGAGTTTCCCTCATTTCAGGGTTAACATACTCCGAGTTTTCCCTTAACCTCCTTTCTGAAACGGGCCTCAGGTCACTTGCATATGTTATGATGCTGGTATCAAATCAGGCTCCTTAATTAACTTAACCAGCAAGACTTCCCTGGTCAAGCAGAATGACAGGACTATTCACACTGTGCTTAACCTAGGGTGACCATACGTGCCATTTTCCCAGGACGCGTCCTGGCCAGGATTTCTAGCGCTAAATAGGAAAAGGATCTTCCGCCCGCAGTTGATTTTGATATTCTAGGTATTATCAAATTGCCAGAGTTTTGAGAACGCAGTGGACGTGGAGGACTATAATGTACTATAATATTCAAATACTGAGGTGCTAAACCATTCAGGGCTTTATAAGTAATAAGCAAGATTTTAAAATCTACACGATGTTTATAGCCAGTGCAGTGTTGACAGAACCGAGCTAATATGGTCATACTTCCTGGTTCTAGTAAGAACTCTATAATAAAAGAATGTATGATATAATCTCAACACTGCCTCGGTTTGTTTAATGTTAGTTTTAATGAACATTAATAGCCATTACAAAAGTATAAGAAGTTTTTACAATAGGAAATAAAGACAAGCAAACAATACAAAACTACAAAGACAGCGCTCTAGTACAATGTTTAGGTTAAATAAAAAAAATAATAACAAAATAATTAAAAAGTTATTAAACTTAACTTTGCCTCGCAGCAAAAGCAAATAATAGTTTATGAGATCAGTAATTGCCTGTTAGATATACCAAAAACGAAAGACACACACAAAATATCAGAGCTGGTGAAAAATGTTATAAGGACTAGCCAATATAAGGCTGCTCTTAACTAGCCACATGAGCACTGACTGGCCCGATGATCATTCGGACCTCACAACTCTGAAAACATCGGAACACATTTTCTAATAGGCGTTATTTTATATACACTGAACAAAATTATAAACGCAACACTTGTTTTTGCCCCCATTTTTCATGAGCTAAACTCAAAGATCTAAGACTTTTTCTATGTACACAAAAGGCCTATTTCTCTCAAATATTGTTCACAAATCTGTCTAAATCTGTGTTAGTGAGCACTTCTCATTTGCCGAGATAATCCATCCACCTCACAGGTGTGGCATATCAAGATGCTGATTAGACAGCATGATTATTGCACAAGTGTGCCTTAGGCTGGCCACAATAAAAGGCCACTCTAAAATGTGCAGTTTTACTGTACTGGGGGGTCCGGGGGGGTCTGAAAACCAGTCAGTATCTGGTGTGACCACCATTTGCCTCACGTAGTGCAACACATCTCCTTCGCATAGAGTTGATCAGGTTGTTGATTGTGGCCTGTGGAATGTTGGTCGGACGCGTCCTGGGAAAATGGCACGTATGGTCACCCTAGCTTAACTCCACATTATCATTGTTATAAAGCCCACTTTTAAAGCCGTCAAGTCAAGTCAAGTCACCTTTATTTATATAGCGCTTTTAACAATACAGATTGTGTCAAAGCAACTGAACAGCATGCCTTTTGTGTACATAGAAAAAGTCTTAGATCTTTGAGTTCAGCTCATGAAAAATGGGGGCAAAAACAAAAGTGTTGCGTTTATAATTTTGTTCAGTGTATATATTAACCAAAGATTTGAAGTTTAAACAATCACATTATTGCCTATAAAAAAATACAAATTCATAAACGTTAACAGGACTTTAACAGTTCTTTGGTTTATTTTTGAAGCTCGAAATCTTTTACAATATACACATTTGCATTTGAGATAACTCCATTACGCCTGTGAGTCAGACATTGATAAAGGCTGTTGTTTTTTTTCTTTGTGCTTAATCTAACAGTTCCGTTTCAGGCAGGGTTATCAGTTTTTACAACTTAGTGGTTGTATAACCTTTCCTTCTGCAGTGGTATTTACACTGCAGTGCTTTTACATGAAGAGTTTTCATTGAAACACAGCTGACATTGAGACATTATTTGAATAGCCGACATTTTCCATCCATCCCTTCTGATTATGTACAAAGGCTAATGAGAGACATCAGACTTGTTTTTCTGTCCTCCAAGTACGCGGGTTCCAATGCGAGATACGTTCTCCCAGCATCCTTTGATGCCAGCAGTGAGCAATCATTCTAATTGGCCAAGGCAATACCAATGAAACGTTCAGAATTGGGGAAAAACACAGGATTGGAAAATTGAATCAATATCATTAATCACACACAGGAAATTCATATTAATTATGTCTGCTTTCTATTAGGGCCCATGCACACATGGAATTTAGCAAGGCCGTCGCTAAAATTCACAACGTCCAGGGAAAAAAAATTGTGGCTAGGCTATCTTTCCTCTGTGTTCAGTGAATCGACCATACAGCTGTGTTTCCGAATTGGTGGGTCGTAACCCAAAGATCGAAGATCCGTCAAACAGCAGGGAAAAACTTGATAAATGTAAATAATTTATTCTATTTTTTTAGAAAAACAAAATCGTGGTACTTCAAGAAATGGTTTTTGAAACTAACGAATATAAAGAGTGATTTATAAGAATTTTGGAATTTTGGCCAATTTTAAACTAAAGTTTTTTTTTCCTTTTCTTTATTGTAGACTATTTGTCAGTAGCTTGTTGCGAATTTAACTTACGAGGAAAATTAGAACATCGCATAAAACATTTGCAAATAAAACACTGTTTCCATTCTATTCCAAACACGTCACTTTCTGGGAAACTGGTGTAAAGTATTAATAATCAAAGTAAAAGTTGCTGCAACTGGGGAAAAATGTGGCTCTTTTTTCCTAAATAATAAATGACTTCCACCTCAGAGTGTGCAGACTAAACGCAATAACAAACTGTGTCATGATATCTCATGTTCAAAGGCGGATGATGGTTGGGAACACAATCGTCTGTGACAGTTCAGGGAGGTAACATACCAAATAATTTGGATGACGGACTTTGGCTCAGGCATTTCAGAATGATTAAAACAAAATTTGAGATGGTGTGCGATGAGATTTGGTGCGCTGGTTAGACAAGCTATCCAGTCACATGATCTGTTAAGCCAAAGTTACATGAGTTTTTTGTTGAGCATTGAAAAATATAATAGTTAAACGTGTTTCCATCTGTAGTTTATGCACATGTTTTCTTATTGGTAAACAAAAAAGTTCTCTGCCTTAAAGGGTTAGTTCACCCAAAAATGAAAATTCTCAGCGTGACGCAGCTGACACAGAATAGCATACGCTGTTTACGTTCAGTGGATATTCTCCAAAATGGCACCAGGGAGACGCGGAGGAGACGGATTGTTGAATAAAGACGTTATTTTTGTTTTCTTTGCGTACAAAAAGTATTCTCGTAGCTAATGACAGCATTTTCATTTTTGGGTGAACTAACCCTTTAATTGAGTAAATATATATTTTTAGGCACATTTTAAGATTTTACACGCATCTTGGTATTTCCATGCAGGATGTTTTATGCAATATCTCAAAATTTGCATTAAAATATGTGGATGGAACATAGCAATCGACCAGTCACACTTCTGCTGCTGTTTATATGTTTACAAAATTGTCAATTTTCCTGTCAATGTCATGTTAATCATTTTGCATATGTTTCAACCTAGGCATACTAATATCGATAAACTTTGGTATGAACCAGTTGAGAACCACTGCTGTGGAGGACCCTAGTGTGCACCCCTCATCAGAACTTATTCAGTCTGCACCAGAAATTAGTATTACATTGATTTGATCTTGTTCTCAGTCAGCATAAGAGAGATCTTTCTCATTCGCTTGAATATAACCTGGCCAAAGCAATTCATTATAGCCTGACAATACTGTAAAATGCACCATTAGAGTAGCATTACACATAAGAAAAGCTGGAATGATGGAAATTATATGACATATTAGGTCATCTTTTGTGGGGAGGATGAGTCTTTAGGTGATGAAGTTTTGAACTGAGTTTATCACGGGTGTGTCCTTTCACACCGTGTGCTTCCTTCTGTCCTCCACTACAGACGTGACACAACATTGATTTTGGAAGTCAGGCCAGGCAGCGGTTTATCAGATCCTAAACAGGTGTGGTCATCCTTTCTTTTCATAATCTTTGTGTAAAATGGTTGGGTTCTCACGTTTGGGTTGGGTTGTCTTTGAATTGTTGTTTCAGTAGTTTGTATGAGTTATAATGCCTTACATTTTGTCAGGTTTATGTCAAATGTTGACCTAAACGATCCAAACGATAACTCATCATTAGGGATGCACTATAAAAACAGGCATATCTCCTGAATACGGAAGCATCTGAGATAGCAACTCTCGCAAATCATCCCCATTGGATAAGCCGCCCGATTTCAGCTCTAACGCAAGAAAATGCACAGAGCCAGAGCCAGAGCCATTGATTATGAACAATAAATTGAACATGGCAGATTTTGGGTAAGGCGGTGGGAAATGAAACAGAAAAGCTCTTGAACAAACAGTTTTATGCATGTGTGTTGGCTCGAGAATGGGTGACCTCGTCCAAAGTGACACGCTAGTCCGATGAGGCAGCAGTACATACTTGAATTTGTCTCTGAGCGGATGCCAGGCACAAAGGTGGAGACGTTGTCCAGCGTTCACAATGCCAGTCACTTTGTTTTTCTTGTTTGACTTAATGCTGCCTGAAAAACTCGCTCAAGCAGAAAATTCTTATGTAAATGCAGCACGAGACACATGACGACTGATCCAGCCAAACTGGGCAGCGTGCTTTGGCCACGGGCATGTGAACGGGAGCATATACCAACCTTTGAAGTCACATCGCTTATGTTCTGTTTTCCTTGGCTTTTGTACGGAATGGAAAATACAATGTAACATCTTTCTCAACATGGCCTAAGAGAACAGGTTTGCTTTTTTGAACGTGAAGGAACTCTTTGAACATGACATTGACATGCTAATACCACTTAATCCCAAACTCAACAAACGTTCTGCTTTAAGATTGGATGAATTCCTCTCAAAGTGGGGTGGTTCTGCTCTTCACCTTTTCTTCGTTGCCTTTATCTGAAGTCGGTCACATCATCTAAACATCATTTAGCATGTTCATGAGTCTGATGTCATGTCAGCCAGCACTAATCCCATACTTGTCATAACAGGAGAGAAAACACGACATAAACAATGATGGTATTTTTATAACGTTGCCCTGCATGGACAAAGCACGCAAGGTAGTCTGAGACGCTTAGCAAATTAAAATTTGACCTCACATGACAGTGTGCTACAAGATGTTCTCACATGGATGCAAAAACAATGGCAGTTGAAGAGTGATGCATTCCAACTCATTCAGACGTTCGCAGTACAAAGATAGCCAGTGGAAATACCCACAATGCATCTATAGGAAAACTATGTAACAACATATAGAGAGCAAATATTCATGCTACATAATGCATGCATTATGTAGTGTTATAACATAAAATACATCTGTCCAATGCTTAGCATTACAGCTTTCTTGTTTGTCATTTCTGTGTCTATCTCACATCTGTTGCACATTTCCATCATAATTAAACATGAAGTGCTGTCCAAAGAAAACACATCAATGCCTGACGGAAATAAGATGAACTCCATCTTTAATGCCATTTCCAATCCATGAATCAAGCCCAAAAGTATTTGTATTTATACCATAACATCAGTTGCTAAATTTATATGGGCTTTTAGATAAGAGAGCTATGGCTGAACTCTGTTCTGGACGGGAGACTGTGAGGAGCTTCCATTCGCTGAAGAGAGATCAGGACATGTTATCTGTCTCTTTATCATGTCAGGGTCACAATCAGCGCAAGATAGAGTCATGGGAAAAAACTAATCTGCACATTCAGTGATGCCTTAGAAAAAATAATTAAAGCTGTCATAACTGAAAAAAAAAATGATGTGTAGAATTATATTAATTATAACAAGCCCTTTATTCCAGTAACACAGTACCACTGTCGACAGCGAGATTAGATCAGATGTTCAAAACACAGTTCTGCAGCCAAGGACACATTACAGAAAAACATGAGTACATTTTTCCACTTCAAGAGTATTTGTTGTGTTACGACCTGCTACAGAAGCATAATGCCCATTCTAACGGGGCCTGTGTTTCCTTAGATTTGTAAGCCAAGTAGATTTTAAATGCAAATTCCTGAAAAAACAATTGTCAAGCTAACTGGACCATGAAATCCAGCCAAACCTTGACCCCAATACCAACCACTACTTCTGCACCTATCAAACTCCAAAAAGAGCTAAAAAACAATTAAGCACTTCTGAAGAATTAGAAAAGTAGGTTCTTCACTGCATTTAGTAGTACATACTCTGAAATCATAGAAATGTGGATGCAACTCATAATTAGTAACTTGTTTTTCCTGTTGTACACCAGCATGTCAATGGCCTAAAAGCAAACAAACATACACAGTAAGCCATATAATTTACAGCTGGGTCATACGTTTTTGATGGGATGTGTATCGCATCACCTTTGGCACATCTGCTTTGATCCCTTATGCAATGGATATCTGCCCCCATTTGACATTCATTGAATCTGGAGTAATGTAGACAGATTTTGATACACATCCAAAGTAATCTCCACGGACTTTTGCGTTCTGCTTACATTACTCCTCTACTGCATGATCTTCATTGGCTACCTGTGGCATCACGTATTCACTTTAAGATATTAGTTCTAACGTTTAAGGCATTAAATGGTCTTGCGCCTCCATATCTGTCTGACCTACTGTACTCCTATTCTCCTGCCCGGTCTCTCAGATCATCTGAGCTTGGTCTTTTGTCCATTCCTCGTTTTCGGCTGTCCACTGTAGGTTTTAGGTCATTTAGTGTTAATGCTCCGAAATTATGGAATTCGCTACCCCTTACTGTAGCATTTATAAAAAATGTATCTACATTCAACACAGCTAAAAACGTATCTTTTTAATATGTATTTTGGATAATGTGGCTATATGTGGCCTTATGTGTTTGTATTGTGTATATGGGTGTGCAAATGTTTTGTTTAGCACTATGTAAAGTGACCTTGAGCTATGGAAAGGCACTATATAAATAAAAC
>NW_015551122.1:1213865-1215741 GCF_001515605.1 Sinocyclocheilus anshuiensis
GCAAAACTTAACATTTAAATGAAAAACAAAAAATAAAGCTAAAAACAATTCAAAATATTAAAGAACAAAAGGTATAAAAGTATAATACTGATTGTAACATAACACTAAGCCAAACACCAAAAACAACTACATATGTGTATGTACAACCATACACACACACACACAGAACGAGACCAAACGCGATATGAGCACGCCTCCACACAGTAAACAAAACAAGCGTTTTTTTAAATATGCATGCTAATAAGAAACTAGTTAATGTGAATAGTGTTCCCTAATCTAAAGTGTTATCTACTTATGATTAGACTCTTCCCACATAAAGTTCAAACCGCAGTAAATGTCAGTAGAATGTTTTGGGAGGTTGTTTACTAGCCCAGGTAAAATAAGCCTACACCAAAGTCTCTATGATATTTTGGTTTCTAGATATGGCTTGGGTCTCTGTGTCTATTGCATACTGGATTTTTTTCATTTTTTTTTTCATCAAAAACTGTAAATCTATGTAATATTAGACATTATTCATGTCTCTAGTACAAATTCTGCAGGATAAAAGTAAAGCTTAAGTTAGGGTTTTTGGAAAAACACAAACTTGCTGTAAGTATGAGCAATAGTAATAGTGAAGCTTGCTTTAATAAACACCACTAAGTATCAAGTGTCTACAATATTAAGCTTTAAATTAGTAGCATTCCAGGTTTAAAAAAAGGAACAGCCAAAAATTGACACATTTGTAATTGTTTTATTAGTGCCAGCTCAGTCTTTCTCCTGAACTGATCTTGTCTCTTTGCTTAAAATGCATCCTCTGACAGATTGGAGTACAATATTACAGTAACATACGTGCATATGAAATGATGTTTCCCACGTGACAAGCAATTCCCATGTGCAGCCTGAGATGGATTTGAGTGCCTCTGCCCCGTCTAATATCCTGCATGTATCTGTCGTTGTTTATGTTATAATGATTGCGATGATGGTTCTCCTCCACAAAAAGTTGGAAAACTGTATCCCTTGTGACACGGTTGTGATCGCTCTTCCAGAGTCTTTTTCATTACATCACCATGACTGGATCATCAGGATCAAATGAGGCCTGTTACACTCAGTTACGGCAATTCCTACAGGACTTCAGTGAGCAACAGTCTCTGTGAATTGCTAGTGTTTGTTCCTCTCTGTGATAACTATTAAATTTACTACAATATAAAAACGAAAACTGAGCAAAGTAAACTAGATTTTTAATTGAAAACCTAGAAAATTGAGTGATATTACTATGACTAGATATGACTAGGGTGTTAAGAGGGTTAATTAGATTAGATTAGATCATTGTATTTGTCCTCAGAGAGGAAATTCATTTTTACAGAAGGTGCTTAAATAACACAAAGACATCTGCACATTACATATGACACTTGCCAGGCACATATGCCAAGGCATTGCTATCAGGGTCAGAAATTATCTTTTTCATTAAGGTTGCG
This sequence comes from Sinocyclocheilus anshuiensis, assembly GCF_001515605.1. NCBI lineage: Eukaryota > Metazoa > Chordata > Actinopteri > Cypriniformes > Cyprinidae > Sinocyclocheilus > Sinocyclocheilus anshuiensis. The sequence continues at coordinate 1,215,320 of NW_015551122.1, forward strand.
ATATTTGCCCCCTTGGAATTGATTTCCAATGGCATTTATTTCCGTTGTAAGGGTTGTTTTTATCAATACCATTTTAAAGGGATAGTTCACCCCAAAATGAAAATTATGTCATTAATTACTCATCCTCATGTCGTTCCAAACCCGTTAGACCTTCGTTCATCTTCAGAACACAAATGAAGATATTTTTGATGGAATCTGAGAGCTCTCTGACCCTCCCATATGGCGTTTTTCCACTGCGTGGTACGACTCGGCTCGGCACGGCTCAGTACGGCACGGCACGGCTTGGTTCGGCTCGGTTTGCGTTTCCACTGCAGTTCAGTACCGCTTTAGAGTGGGTGGGATTATTCACATGTCGTTATAGTTGCGCCGCCTCTATTGCCGCGACTCCTGAAAAACGTATTCATTCCGCGACGCCCCATCAA
>NW_015551122.1:1225132-1235065 GCF_001515605.1 Sinocyclocheilus anshuiensis
TAGACAGCAACGCAACTGTAATGTTCCCAGGTCCAGAAACGTAGTAAGGACATCGGTAAAACAGTCCATGTGACATCAGTGGCTCAACTTCAGTTTTGCGAAGCTATGAAAATACTTTTTGAGTGCAAAGAAAACAAAAATAACATAATTTATTTAACAATTCTTCTCCCCCGAGTTACGTCTTCCGCCATTTTGGAGAGTACCCAAGAGCGTAATCGACGTAATCAGCATTGTTTACACTTAGGGGAAAGTGTGTGTATGCGTTGTGATACTCTAAAATGGCGGAAGACGTAACTCGGGGGAGAAGAATTGTTGAATAAATTATGTTATTTTTGTTTTCTTTGCGCTCAAAAAGTATTCTCGTAGCTTCGCAAAACTGAAGTTGAGCCACTGATGTCACATGGACTGTTTTACAAATCTCCTTTCTACGTTTCAGTCTGGGAACATTTCAGTTGTATTGCTGTCTATGCAGGGTCTGAGAGCTCTAACAGTTCATCAAAAATATCTTAATTTGTGTTACGAAGATGAACGGAGGTCTTACGGGTTTGGAACGACATGAGGGTGAGTAATTAATGACAGGATTTTCATTTTGGGGTGAACTTTCCCTTTAAATGTATCTGTGTTGTCTTTTACATAAAATACTTAATTACTTCAGTCAATCAGAATACTAGACTGTTACCAATAAAATGTTATCAACATTAAAGCCATCTTTACACTGCAAAGGTGGAACAGAAGCTGCATCTGACATGGCATTTCTGTTTATTGCATCTGAAAGGTGGCATCCATGTATTTACAAAACAATTATAGATGGTGTAAAAGGCCTATAAAGTAGATAAATAAAAAAAAGTTTTTGTGTTTTGGGAAACAGCATGAAAAACAAAATGGTTATTCAAACTGAGGATAAATCATATAGCCTACAGAAAGCGAGCAAAGAACGTTCCCCAACAGTCTACAGCAAGTTCTGCACTCCCCCAAAAACTCCTGTTATAATCCCTGAAGCTGTCTACACTGCAAAATCAATCGCTTGCTTACATTATATCTGCACTGAATTCAGAGTTCAGTGAGTCAGCATGTGCATGGAACAAAACTGGCCTATTCAGTGGTGACTAATGTAAAGGCCTCTGATTGGACATTGCATTAATAAGCTCACCAGAAACGTGTGTGACTGGTTATAGTGTTCAATGCTGCAAAAATGCGGAAAAAGAAATCTGATGCTACATGAGCTGATCTAAACCAGTGGTGAGGTTACATAAAGGCCAGGGTAGCACTGGCCCACTCAGATTTACAGCTGGTCCTCTCGGTGTACTTATGTAAAGAGTAGGTAATAAGATCCTGATGGATGAGCGCTGATCTTCCAGCTGTGCGCTTCTATTCTATGGCGAATGGTAAAAGCAAGAGCTGTCAATCTGAGCGATCAATCCAATCCAAGCGTGCTCCCCCTGTAAAACAGTCCCTGATTGATCTGTCCTCATCGTCCCTACCCACTACACCACCATATCTGAGATCCACTTTCTGTTGGTTGAACTTAAATGTTGTTTTCAAATGATGTTGGAAAACACTGCAGCATCATCATCGTGATGCGATCAGATCCCAGATGTTGTATAGTTTTAGCAAAGCAGCTCTATGAGGATTATCTCAGGATTGTGTTATGTTGTGTTTGAGGTCGTCTGAATCGAGAACTCCTGCTCTAAATAAATGTATGTGATCTACTATGGTATACTAAGATTTGGTGAAGCTACAAACCAAAATGCAGCACAAAAGCCGCATGTGTATACTGTTTACTTGGTAATTGTTCAGTCTCGTGAAACAATTATGCTTGTTGTATTCTGCTAGTTGAAACCTTTTTATTGATATATGACAAAATATACTGTTATGTATAATGCTTAACATCACATTTTCAAGTGAAGTCATATTTTCATTTTCAATTTCAGCATATATTTTTGGTCTTTTCTCTTTCAGCCAAAAACCAATAAACCAATGCCATTTTTAGCTGTTGAAATGAGCTTCCCTATGTTTATCTCACATATTGTAAAACGATGTGCTTCACTTTGAGAGTAGGCTCTGAGGAGGTCCACACTATTTCACTAAGGTCAACTCATTTTAAAATGTCTGGTTTCACTCCTAATCTAAATGTAACGCCACAATCGTCAATTTCACTCATTTTTGTTTCATTTTAATTGCAACAGCTGCAATAGGTTTCATTTATTGTGCAGGAGCATTTTTTGCCCCTTACCTTTAATTCGGAGGGCATTTTTGTTCATTTTGGTGGCATTTTTCAACCAAGCCCCCGTTAATTTCTGACTCAGTTGCAGTGGTGTTCTGGAAGGTTCCTAGGGTACTGTTAGGGTGTTCTGGGTGGTTTATAAAGTCTATAAAGTCTCTGGATATGGCTCGAGATCCTCTTTCAGTGTAATTCTCACCTTGTCTACCAGAAGACAATTATATGTACAATCACTTAATGATAATAATAAAAAATATTTCCAACAAGCTGTACAATATGACCACACAATTCAAGATATTGTTCATGTCTGTGGCAAAAACGCAACAAAATTTGTGTTCGATAAACATTTAAATCCCCAACCAGAAGTAACCTCAAGCAAACCAATAGCAAATGCCACTTTTGATTCCTCTTCTTTTGTCCCTGCATTACTTCTTAATAAATGGCTATTGTTTCAGCAGCCTTATGACGGATCATATTGATTCAGTCTAAGGTGATAGGAAGAACAATGGCCTTTTGCTATTTTGTCTTTATCTTTTTTTCATGTGCACAATAATGCAAAGCGACTAATTCAGTTGCAGCATATGACTTTAGGAAGACATGCACTTGTAAAGTTCAACATTTGTATATTCTTTCAGGAATGATGTTGATTATGAAGGGCGGCGTTATTTCCTCAATTATCTTAATCTTCGTCATATTCACACTCACATCGTCCGTGTCAAGGTCCATCTGAGTGCATGGCTGTAATGAATGTACACTAGCTAAGGTCATCCCATGATGTCAGTGCTGTGGAAACGCACCCGAGCGCAGTCAAGTCACGCTGACGAGTCACAGTGCTGACAGACAACAAAAAGGAAACAGTCTGTAAACCTGCAGTATAATAGCGTTTTCATTCGCCACACCCCTCGTCTCCAATCCAACGCCTCACCTACTCGTTGCATGATGAATACTTCCTCATCATTCAACAGAGCTGTGTGTATTAGCGATTCCACTGGTATTTATGGAAACGTGATCAAGGGTGATGAAACCATGGTGAATGAGCAGATTGCTCTTTTGTCTCCTTGCACACAGGAGATTATATTTAGTCCTTATTTTCCAATTGGCCTTTCCATTCCCAAAGAAATGGTTAAATTTAGAACTAAAGACACAACTGCTGTGTGAACAGGCTTTGGAAAACAAAAATAGCATCAGGGGAAATGCATTTTGATCTACATGATGATGGCTCCATTATTACAGAGTTTACACACGTGTGCATTGAAGTCTGGGACTACTAGTGAAAATGCCTCTATTTTTCCACTCTTTTCAAATTTAATACAAACATTTTCATTACAGACTATTGGGACTGTCAAAAATCTTCATACAATTAATCACATATATCAATATATGCTGAGAAAATACCAATGAGGCTGAGATGTCAGTATATTGTTTTATGTATTTCCATCCCTTACGAAAAAGTTTATTCAAGTGTGCTATTAGTATACTTCTTTTAAACTAAAAAATAGGAAAGTATACTTTTAGTCTACTTATACCTATAAGTTCACGTTTAGTATAGTTGCAGTACAAGCTAAAAATATTGTTGTAAACTAGTTGTCTACTCAAAGTTTACTACTATTATACTTAAAGTATACTTAAAAGTATACTTTTATATACTAGAAACTGGGCCAATTTAGTCCCAAGGAGTATTGAAATAGTACACTTACAAGTATACTACTAGTACACTGATATTTGTATACTTGCTACATAAAGTATACTTAAAAATATACTTGAACTTTACTTAAGTATACTTAATAAAATAAACTTGAAGTATACTACTTTTTGGTAAGGGATGTCACTGAACATAAAACAATCAGTGGCCTACAGTCCACAGCAATCCATTGTGCAGTCTGTCTGAGGCTGCACTGAAAAAAAGTGAAATGTTGTTAATTTAAAGTGCATTTTTATATTCATCTTATTAAAAATGATGGTTTCCGGCTTTTGTTTAGTGTCTAAAAGCAAATAACACTCTCTACAGAAAATATTTTAAAAATCAATTTTGTTTAAATAGTATTTTCGCTTTACACCTGTCACAATCACAGAAGAGGATAACACGATGGTAATGAATGTTAAAGAGTCTTTATGTTTTACAGGTACTGGCTGGAGAACAGGCTGAAGACTGGGGCTGAAGACTGTTCACAGGTAAGTATCCAAGGTGAGTAGATGGGTAAGTCCTTATGTATGCAACAACGTTGGTAAGCAGTTCTTAAGCCTTCTACACACTGCACGATTTTCAGCTGTCCCAGACGAAAGATTAGCATAGTGAAACAATCGTGGCTCCTAAACGGTGGTCCTACAGTGAGAGAGGTTCAAAGACGGCCGTTGTCACGGTCTTGCGACCCAAAGATAGCCTACGATCATTTTCTCAAAGTGTTAGAAATTCAGCACATGAACATGAAATCAACACGGCACTAAAACATAAAACTGCTTACCTCAAGCTCTTATCCCTTCCTGTTTCGCCACTTCCACTTTTTTTCAGGACATATAAAAACTACAACTGACCAAGTGTGATTTATCATGCTCTTTTTGTTTACCCCTAGCACATGCTGATGACGTTTTATTCTTCTATAGTAAAGTGCGAGTCAGAAATTGAGCTGAGTGTGCAGGTGATAGCTAGGGAGGATTATGGGAAATGTAGTGTTTTGTGGTGACAGGTATGGTGAATGGAGATTTTGACAACACCAGAGTGTTGATGTGTTATTTTTCTGTATTTTTTTTTTTCAACTGAAAGCTGAAAAACTGATGCATATTTTAAAAAGACATCAAAATTAAAATTCAGGTTGTCAGGTATATTAAGCAAACACAAAAAAAATTGACTAACATTTATTTTTTTATCTTAAGTGAAAACTATTCTTGCACAGACTGATCATTTCGCTTCATAAGACCTCAGGAGCCACGGGTATTAATTTTGTGTTCCTTGATATGCTTTTTTGCTTTTTTTCAGTGTCTCATGCAATGGACACTACATTTTTAATTGTGTCAAATGCAAAGTAATTATTTTTAGTTTTAAAAATGCACTTTTTCTAGAGTCCTGCATTCTGTTGAGCATTATCCAGATGTCTTTGAAACCAGCAGTGTGAAAGGCTACTTATGATGGGTTTAAACGGCATGATTTTAACCCCGATTTTCACTCTCCGATAGTTTTGTGGAAATCTTCAAAAAATGCCTGAAATCGGAGGCAAATCAGTGCTCGTTCACGCGAGTGACAATCGCATATTGTGTGTTATCAAAGACGCGATCTGAGAGAAGCACCATCGCATTGCAGATGCCTGTGAGATATTTGGCACGCTAAATATCTGGAGATGTTGGCGACTCACAGTCCTGCAGTGTGAAATGTGTTTTGACTGGAAATGACATTGGCAACGACCTACAGCCAATGAGAGAGCACAATAAAGGGCAAGGGAAAGTTCAGGGGGTGAAGTCATAATAGACCTGCAACAGAACACCAGCAAGCAGCCATTCTCTCCTTCATATTCTTCTTTGTTTCCTTTTTTTTTTTTCTTTTGCTGCAAATCAACCTACAGACAACTTGCAAGCTTTTTGCAGGCTACCATATTTGACCCAAATAAATCCATTCTTGCGCAAGAGCGCCTGTCTCTCGTGTGATCTTCCCGTTATTTCTCGTACAATTCTCGCGTGTGTTTGGTTGTGAAACTTAATTTGTAGACCAGACGGTTGTTGAATATTTAATTTATATCACTTCATTTTACATCATGTTTCTTTGTTTTAAATGTTCACATTCAATCTGTATTTCCATGCTTAAATTACCTTTTTAAATAAGGCTATAGACCACACTGTACTAACAGTTGGAAGCTTAGAGTGACTAACTTTGAAGTAATGCACAGAACCTGAACGTAAAAAGCATAACCAGCAGTTAGTTAAACAAAAATAAATAAGAGGTCGACTGACAAAAGTTATAAATAATGATCTTCCGAGCAGGTCGCTTATCGGGTTTTTTACTTGAGCGTTTATTTAAAACACCTGTCACAGATGCTGTTTGACCATGTATGGTCATAGGCCAATGAGAGAATTCACGTAATTCACGGCGCACACGAAACCTCTGCCTTGCGCTGCAATAATTTACCGCTTTTATTATTGCACATATTACCTTCCTAGTGGCACAGCCATTTGAAATTTCCATGATTGTTGAAGACACACTCCACCCTGGAGCAGATTTATTTTCACACATCTGGATGAGGTGTCTGTAGTTTCTCCCCGCCCTGTCGTTGTTTAATTTGCTGTTAAGAGTGAATTTGAACAGAGACCCAGGAGCAGAAAAGTCATTCCTTACAGCTCTCCAGTCCGCTCACACACTGTGTTTAGAGTGCTGGGAAAAGAAACAGCTTTTTGACAATGTTTGGGAGGTTTCATTAGAGAATAGTGGTCACTTTGAGATCTGTCAGCCTGGCATGTGTTTGAGCCCCTGGGAAAAGGCTGAATTTAATGACAGCTTTAACAGTTATGAAGAATACTTTCCAGGCCCATTAACACATCTCATGTCTTATAATTAACCCTGCCAAGTCATTTTTAAAATAACAATAGCCCATTCACAGGAAAATCACAGATGTGTGACGTGTGATTATGGATATAAGATCATGTTGTGTGTGGCTCTGATTCGTGTTGATGGAAATGGTATCAAGCTCTTATCCCTTCCTGTTTCGCCACTTCCACTTTTTTTCAGGACATATAAAAACTACAACTGACCAAGTGTGATTTATCATGCTCTTTTTGTTTACCCCTAGCACATGCTGATGACGTTTTATTCTTCTATAGTAAAGTGCGAGTCAGAAATTGAGCTGAGTGTGCAGGTGATAGCTAGGGAGGATTATGGGAAATGTAGTGTTTTGTGGTGACAGGTATGGTGAATGGAGATTTTGACAACACCAGAGTGTTGATGTGTTATTTTTCTGTATTTTTTTTTTTTCAACTGAAAGCTGAAAAACTGATGCATATTTTAAAAAGACATCAAAATTAAAATTCAGGTTGTCAGGTATATTAAGCAAACACAAAAAAAATTGACTAACATTTATTTTTTTATCTTAAGTGAAAACTATTCTTGCACAGACTGATCATTTCGCTTCATAAGACCTCAGGAGCCACGGGTATTAATTTTGTGTTCCTTGATATGCTTTTTTGCTTTTTTTCAGTGTCTCATGCAATGGACACTACATTTTTAATTGTGTCAAATGCAAAGTAATTATTTTTAGTTTTAAAAATGCACTTTTTCTAGAGTCCTGCATTCTGTTGAGCATTATCCAGATGTCTTTGAAACCAGCAGTGTGAAAGGCTACTTATGATGGGTTTAAACGGCATGATTTTAACCCCGATTTTCACTCTCCGATAGTTTTGTGGAAATCTTCAAAAAATGCCTGAAATCGGAGGCAAATCAGTGCTCGTTCACGCGAGTGACAATCGCATATTGTGTGTTATCAAAGACGCGATCTGAGAGAAGCACCATCGCATTGCAGATGCCTGTGAGATATTTGGCACGCTAAATATCTGGAGATGTTGGCGACTCACAGTCCTGCAGTGTGAAATGTGTTTTGACTGGAAATGACATTGGCAACGACCTACAGCCAATGAGAGAGCACAATAAAGGGCAAGGGAAAGTTCAGGGGGTGAAGTCATAATAGACCTGCAACAGAACACCAGCAAGCAGCCATTCTCTCCTTCATATTCTTCTTTGTTTCCTTTTTTTTTTTTCTTTTGCTGCAAATCAACCTACAGACAACTTGCAAGCTTTTTGCAGGCTACCATATTTGACCCAAATAAATCCATTCTTGCGCAAGAGCGCCTGTCTCTCGTGTGATCTTCCCGTTATTTCTCGTACAATTCTCGCGTGTGTTTGGTTGTGAAACTTAATTTGTAGACCAGACGGTTGTTGAATATTTAATTTATATCACTTCATTTTACATCATGTTTCTTTGTTTTAAATGTTCACATTCAATCTGTATTTCCATGCTTAAATTACCTTTTTAAATAAGGCTATAGACCACACTGTACTAACAGTTGGAAGCTTAGAGTGACTAACTTTGAAGTAATGCACAGAACCTGAACGTAAAAAGCATAACCAGCAGTTAGTTAAACAAAAATAAATAAGAGGTCGACTGACAAAAGTTATAAATAATGATCTTCCGAGCAGGTCGCTTATCGGGTTTTTTACTTGAGCGTTTATTTAAAACACCTGTCACAGATGCTGTTTGACCATGTATGGTCATAGGCCAATGAGAGAATTCACGTAATTCACGGCGCACACGAAACCTCTGCCTTGCGCTGCAATAATTTACCGCTTTTATTATTGCACATATTACCTTCCTAGTGGCACAGCCATTTGAAATTTCCATGATTGTTGAAGACACACTCCACCCTGGAGCAGATTTATTTTCACACATCTGGATGAGGTGTCTGTAGTTTCTCCCCGCCCTGTCGTTGTTTAATTTGCTGTTAAGAGTGAATTTGAACAGAGACCCAGGAGCAGAAAAGTCATTCCTTACAGCTCTCCAGTCCGCTCACACACTGTGTTTAGAGTGCTGGGAAAAGAAACAGCTTTTTGACAATGTTTGGGAGGTTTCATTAGAGAATAGTGGTCACTTTGAGATCTGTCAGCCTGGCATGTGTTTGAGCCCCTGGGAAAAGGCTGAATTTAATGACAGCTTTAACAGTTATGAAGAATACTTTCCAGGCCCATTAACACATCTCATGTCTTATAATTAACCCTGCCAAGTCATTTTTAAAATAACAATAGCCCATTCACAGGAAAATCACAGATGTGTGACGTGAGATTATGGGTGTAAGATCATGGAGTGTGTGGCTCTGATTTGAGCTGATGGAAATGGTACAGTATGTGAGTGTTCATAAAGCATCACATAGAGTAGTAATAGTAATAAATTAATTGATAAATTATAGCAATGAACTGAATAAATCCCTTAACCCAAGTATTAAACATCAACATTGGAATTTTTCCAATAAAACAAATTCAAATCTTGAAAAAAAAAAAAGTTCTGAACTCAGAATAGATTTTGAGCTGGATCAAATCTACCTTATATGTTGTTTACACTTTTTAGTTAGATAACTTTGATCTAAAATCTGGATTTGTCTTGATCCCCGCAGAAGCTGAATTCAGGCTAGATTTTGGGTACAAAAACTGCAAAAAAAAAAAAATTTCTTACTGAGTATTTTTGTCTTGTTTTCCATTACAAATATCTAAACATTCTTAAATCAAGATACATTTACCTATGAAGCAAAATGACTTAAAGGGTTAGTTCACCCAAAAATGAAAATTAGTCCATAAATTACACACCCTCAAGTCATCCTGGTGTATGTGACTTTCTTCTTTCAGATGAATCAAGTCACAGCAACATTTGTACACAGAAGCAGCTCCGGGAGCATGACGTATGAGTTCAGCGTAGCGCATGCACCGGTGAGTCTCGTGAGAACCAACGTTTGTTAACAGGAGCAAAGGAAGCAAAGTTTCCTTACTTTAGCAAAGGAAAACCAGTCTCCTCTTGGCTTATATCCAAATCCTCCGACATTGTTCGTTACAAATCCTCGTTTTGTACTTCTAATAACTGACCATTGTTTTGTTTTGATCTCTCCCCTGCGCTTCCGCGTTCGTCACTTCTGACCGGCGCATGCGCAAAGCTGACCTCATACGTCATCCGCCCGGAGCTGCTTCCGTGTAG
>NW_015551122.1:1235293-1235378 GCF_001515605.1 Sinocyclocheilus anshuiensis
TGACTGGATTAAGAAGAAAGTCATATACACCTAGGATGCCTCGGGGGTGAGTAATTTATGGCCTAATTTTTAATTTTCGGTGAAC
>NW_015551122.1:1236445-1238772 GCF_001515605.1 Sinocyclocheilus anshuiensis
ATTTATGGCCTAATTTTCATTTTTGGGAGAACAAACCCTTTAAGACATTACGTCTTATTTTCATTTTTGGGTGAACAAACCCTTTAAGACATTACGTCTTGTTTTCAGAAAAATCTATCAATTTAGTTAGTTTTTGCTTAAAACAAGAAAAAATATCTGTCAGTTGGGTAAGAAAAATAATATTGTTTTCCGTTTCGGTGAAGATTATTTTTCCTACCTCGCTGGCAGATATTTTTTCTTGCTTTAAGCAAAAACTAACAAAATTTTGACTTTTTGTCATTTTGCTTCTCAAGTAAATCTATCTTGATGCCAAAAACATTATATGTGATTTTAACTGTTATTTATCACTGTATATTAATTGCAATGACACAATCATCAGAGATTAATCAGTCAAAAGTTAGTTTCTAACATCTCCATTGCTTATTGCATACTTGTTTGGGATCAGATGATATGTAGTCCCATTTAGAGCAATCGTAGTCTGGTAATCTGGTTTTGGTGATCAGGGTTATCCAATCCAATGTTGCTTTGAAAACCCCACATAAAACTAATATGATCCTGGATAGCAAAACAAGGGATTTTCAAATTTGGGTCTCCCATGTTTTGCTGCACTAGCACACATTCTGTTGTTTGTGACAGTCCATTAATGTGATTAAAGAGAGCCTAGCTTAGAGCAGAGCCTCGTATCACTAGCTGAGGAGGCAAAGTCAATAAAAACACCGTATGCACAGATCAAATGTTACTCTTTATTTTTTTCCATTGTGCATTTCTTCAGATCCATGCATGGATCTGTTTTCTTTCATAACTGTGAAGTCATGCTTTTGTTTTCATGCACCAGTCAGTTTTGTAATTAACATTTGTTTTTCATGTGCGACTCCCTTTAACAGACTTCAGACACTCAACTGGAAGGAAAATAGACTTGAAATTATTTGTCTGCTTGCACAGATCAGTGACTTTGGGCCTGTGATGAATGCAGAGTTTCCAAAATGTATTCCATCCAGACTTCAAAAAGTAGCACAGATGATGAATTTACTGTCCAGACACTTAAGCATGCAGGGAATGAAATGGGAATGCTATCAAACTATATACTCCATTTCAGCGTGATTCAAAAAACACCAGTCGTGGACCTGAAACTTTACCATAGATCCAAAATGAGAGACCCACTTAGGAAGACGGACCTGAGAAGTCTGGGAATGCCGTTAACGGTAGACATAGACAGACGCATGCAGCTCACCCGCTCATTCATGAACTCAGTTCATTACATTTCACATTAAGACCCTTGCATATATCTGTACACATAAAAAACCCACCTTTGTTCAACTGATAATTAAAAGATAAAAATTACAGAACTTTAAAAAACCGACAACATGCACAGCGCTTATGTTGTCACCGAAAATCAAAAGAATTGAATTTATATCTAAATGAAATTGATGCATGCACCTTATTCACATAGCAATTGTAATAATAATGGTTAAATGAATTAATAAATAAAAGTATCACAAATGACAGTCATGACTTCAGAATAATAAAAATTACCATAAAACCCAGAGGTGAAACATCAGGACACATTAAAATAAGGAGAATTACACTTAATAGCCATGAAAATAATGTGACAATCAAACAAAGTCTTTATATTTTTCTTTGTTTGGGTTGAGATGTGACTGTTTTAGAACTTAGAATTATTTCGTTTTAGAAACTAGCCTAAATAAAATAAGCTAAAGTTTTTTTATATTTTATTTTAGCTAACTTTTTAAAAATGTAATTAATTAAAGTTTTTAGTTAACTATACCGTCCCTGTTTCATATCAGATATCATATCAGTCAGGGGGTTATGACACAGTAATAAAGTGAGACCTCCAGCTGAAAATCTTTCAGCACATATATAAACTGATTTAGGGTTAAAGCTGATCCTCAAACCACGAGCCTCGCACTGTATTCTCCTCCAAACGGCCCTGTACTTCCTCTGTCTCTACAGTATCTCTGCCAGTGCGGTATGAAGCAGAACCACAAACACATTTCATTCCGCGCACCAGAGATTTGCCCCGACCTGCCGACACAAAATGTTTGTGTTTCACTTTCCTGTGTAAATGTTTTGATTGAGACCCGGTTACTATTATGATAGTCACAAGCTCTTTGTAGTGGTGCGGCTGCCGATGTGCTGACGGATGTCTGACTGCTTCTAAAAGCGAATGCAGCGGCCTGAGAAAGAGAAGCTGTCATCAGCGCTGACACTACAGTCCAGACTACAGGCCACTGCAGGAAACACAGATGCTCACACACACACACACACACACACAGAGACACAGACACACGCACGCACACACTCACAGA
>NW_015551122.1:1238948-1255428 GCF_001515605.1 Sinocyclocheilus anshuiensis
GTGTGTGTGTGTGTGTGTGTGTGTGTGTGTGTGTGTGTGTGTGTGTGTGTGTGTTTCTGTGTGTGCCCATAGGTGGCACAAAAATATGTCTTCATGCAACTAATAGCTAATACTGTGAGCAGAGGAATTCTGTTAGACGTTAATATAATGTTCAACAGTCTTGCAGTGACACCTACTGGACAGCATAAAATCAAAGAAAAATATGCATAAAGATAATAAAGACTATTTTTAGAACCACTGCATTTTATTCATAATTCATATGAATTCCTTTAGTTCTCATTCACTCATTCACACAAGGACTGTAAGTGCCTTTTTGCTTTCGTAAAAAAAATGTAAAAAAGCACATCACAACTGTGCACTTTTGCGAGAGCAGTGAAAATGATAAATAACAGTCTTTAAAAAAGTAATCGTTTACATAATCACCATTCCTCTATTATGCTAAATTGTAATAAAGATACTTATTAGTTGAGTTTCAAAACGAAATAGAAAAGCATGTCAGGATTGGCCTTGCTTGAAAGATTTGAAGCTTCGAAGGTTTGTTGGTGTAATACAGTAAATGGTTAATAATGCATAATAATTATATGACATGACATATATCAGTTCAGTTCTGAAGAACTGGATATATGATATTTGGAATTTTATCTCCACTATCATTTGTGTTGTATAATTATTCACAATTACATTACACAACAATAAGTCAATTTCTTATGTTATCTTTCTTATTTCTGTCAATTCAGTAGTATATCTTAAATTTCATATGATGTAATGTCACATAGCCTAATCCTAACAAAGTTGTAATAACCTCAAGCTCAAACTCAAAATCAAATGAACTAATTAAACACATGCACTAAACATTTCTTACCGTGTGAATTATTAAAAATGATATGTCCATGGCTTCTTGCCTCTCATAGCAACATCTACACATTTTGAAATGTGCAACACTGTAATAGGCTACAGTAATCACTGTAATACACTGATAATAGCGATTAAAGCACTGTAAAATATGTTAAACAATTTTTAAACATATAGTTTGAAAAGGGGAGTATAATTTGAATTTTTCTTAATGTAGGCCTACCGTTAAATATCATTAAATAAACGTGTTAAAAAAAAACATTTATGCAAAAAAGCATTTCAAAACCAAAATAGATGGGCGGACGGACGGACGGACGGACGGACGGATAGATAGATAGATAGACGGATGGATGGATAGATAGATAGATAGACGGATGGATGGATAGATAGATAGATAGACGGATGGATGGATAGATAGATAGATAGACGGATGGATGGATAGATAGATAGATAGACGGATGGATGGATAGATAGATAGATAGACGGATGGATGGATAGATAGATAGATAGACGGATGGATGGATAGATAGATAGATAGACGGATGGATGGATAGATAGATAGATAGACGGATGGATGGATAGATAGATAGATAGACGGATGGATGGATAGATAGATAGATAGACGGATGGATGGATAGATAGATAGATAGACGGATGGATGGATAGATAGATAGATAGACGGATGGATGGATAGATAGATAGATAGACGGATGGATGGATAGATAGATAGATAGACGGATGGATGGATAGATAGATAGATAGACGGATGGATGGATAGATAGATAGATAGACGGATGGATGGATAGATAGATAGATAGACGGATGGATGGATAGATAGATAGATAGACGGATGGATGGATAGATAGATAGATAGACGGATGGATGGATAGATAGATAGATAGACGGATGGATGGATAGATAGATAGATAGACGGATGGATGGATAGATAGATAGATAGACGGATGGATGGATAGATAGATAGATAGACGGATGGATGGATAGATAGATAGATAGACGGATGGATGGATAGATAGATAGATAGACGGATGGATGGATAGATAGATAGATAGACGGATGGATGGATAGATAGATAGATAGACGGATGGATGGATAGATAGATAGATAGACGGATGGATGGATAGATAGATAGATAGACGGATGGATGGATAGATAGATAGATAGACGGATGGATGGATAGATAGATAGATAGACGGATGGATGGATAGATAGATAGATAGACGGATGGATGGATAGATAGATAGATAGACGGATGGATGGATAGATAGATAGATAGACGGATGGATGGATAGATAGATAGATAGACGGATGGATGGATAGATAGATAGATAGACGGATGGATGGATAGATAGATAGATAGACGGATGGATGGATAGATAGATAGATAGACGGATGGATGGATAGATAGATAGATAGACGGATGGATGGATAGATAGATAGATAGACGGATGGATGGATAGATAGATAGATAGACGGATGGATGGATAGATAGATAGATAGACGGATGGATGGATAGATAGATAGATAGACGGATGGATGGATAGATAGATAGATAGACGGATGGATGGATAGATAGATAGATAGACGGATGGATGGATAGATAGATAGATAGACGGATGGATGGATAGATAGATAGATAGACGGATGGATGGATAGATAGATAGATAGACGGATGGATGGATAGATAGATAGATAGACGGATGGATGGATAGATAGATAGATAGACGGATGGATGGATAGATAGATAGATAGACGGATGGATGGATAGATAGATAGATAGACGGATGGATGGATAGATAGATAGATAGACGGATGGATGGATAGATAGATAGATAGACGGATGGATGGATAGATAGATAGATAGACGGATGGATGGATAGATAGATAGATAGACGGATGGATGGATAGATAGATAGATAGACGGATGGATGGATAGATAGATAGATAGACGGATGGATGGATAGATAGATAGATAGACGGATGGATGGATAGATAGATAGATAGACGGATGGATGGATAGATAGATAGATAGACGGATGGATGGATAGATAGATAGATAGACGGATGGATGGATAGATAGATAGATAGACGGATGGATGGATAGATAGATAGATAGACGGATGGATGGATAGATAGATAGATAGACGGATGGATGGATAGATAGATAGATAGACGGATGGATGGATAGATAGATAGATAGACGGATGGATGGATAGATAGATAGATAGACGGATGGATGGATAGATAGATAGATAGACGGATGGATGGATAGATAGATAGATAGACGGATGGATGGATAGATAGATAGATAGACGGATGGATGGATAGATAGATAGATAGACGGATGGATGGATAGATAGATAGATAGACGGATGGATGGATAGATAGATAGATAGACGGATGGATGGATAGATAGATAGATAGACGGATGGATGGATAGATAGATAGATAGACGGATGGATGGATAGATAGATAGATAGACGGATGGATGGATAGATAGATAGATAGACGGATGGATGGATAGATAGATAGATAGACGGATGGATGGATAGATAGATAGATAGACGGATGGATGGATAGATAGATAGATAGACGGATGGATGGATAGATAGATAGATAGACGGATGGATGGATAGATAGATAGATAGACGGATGGATGGATAGATAGATAGATAGACGGATGGATGGATAGATAGATAGATAGACGGATGGATGGATAGATAGATAGATAGACGGATGGATGGATAGATAGATAGATAGACGGATGGATGGATAGATAGATAGATAGACGGATGGATGGATAGATAGATAGATAGACGGATGGATGGATAGATAGATAGATAGACGGATGGATGGATAGATAGATAGATAGACGGATGGATGGATAGATAGATAGATAGACGGATGGATGGATAGATAGATAGATAGACGGATGGATGGATAGATAGATAGATAGACGGATGGATGGATAGATAGATAGATAGACGGATGGATGGATAGATAGATAGATAGACGGATGGATGGATAGATAGATAGATAGACGGATGGATGGATAGATAGATAGATAGACGGATGGATGGATAGATAGATAGATAGACGGACGGACGGACGGACAGACAGATAGATAGATAGACAGATAGACAGATAGACAGATAGATAGATGGATGGACGGACGGACGGATGGACGGATGGACGGGTAGATGGATGGATGGATAGATGGATGGATAGACGGATAGACGGATAGATAGACAGATAGACGGACGGACGGATGGACAGACAGACAGATAGATAGATAGATAGATAGATGGACAGATGGACAGACAGACAGACAGATGGACGGACGGACGGATGGACAGACAGACAGATAGATAGATAGATACAGATAGACAGATGGATAGATAGACAGATGGATGGATGGATGGATGGATGGATAGATAGATAGATAGATAGATAGATAGATAGATAGATAGATAGATTGACAGATAGATAGATAGATAGATAGATAGATAGATAGATAGATAGATAGATAGATAGATACCCCATAATGACAATGCAAAAACCAGATTTGTGATATCTTGAGTTTGTAAAAGTGTCGTTAAAAACTTAGTGTTGCTACACTAAATAGGTGCTACAGATTAATAAGAGACTACATATTTACTTTCAAATAATTCATTTTTGCAGTTCTCATTGTATTTAAACGGCTTTATCCGGCAGATATTCTCAGAGTTTAGTGTGCATAGTCACAGTGAATTCACAAAGCAAAACTGTCTTGAGTTATTTTGAAAAAGCTAATTTCACTCCTACAGTGTCTTGGGCTGCTATTTAGTGTACTTGCTCTGACATACATTAGTTATTCATCAAGGGCAGATTGTAGTTCGGGCGAGCAGGCGTACTAGTGGATGGCAGAGCGGCTCGTTGTTTGGTAAAGCGCCAGGCTTCTAGCAGATGTCGGAGAGCTGGTTGTTTGGATAGGCGTACTAGCGGATGCCAGAGCGGGCTGATCATGGGTCTGTCGAGAGCTCTCAGATGTTGTCAGAGGGTTTTCTCCTGGATTCCTGTTATCATCATCTCCTCTGTGGTTCTCTGGTCTTATTACGCGTATGTCTTTGAACTGTGCTTCGGTAAGACTTCACAGTTGATTCATTTAATCAGGTTGTTCGACTGTAATAAGGAAGTATCATGTATTGTCCACAATGGTTCGTCAGTTAATTTGTATTGTTGTTGTTATTACGCAAAATAAATCGGTCAAACACCTCTGTTATAGCGTTATTTACATGGGCTGTGACTCCAAACCTAGTGAGCTGCCTGCCTATAGACACTAAACAGCATCTCTGTGAGCACAGTTAGGCCGTGGTTGCTGTCATCTCCTCCGAGTTAGGCAAGACGCAAGGTTTTGAGACACAGCCATGATGTTTGACGACACTGATCCTGGTTCTCTGTTTTTCAGTGACCCTCAGTAATCATCTGGAGAGAGGCAAGTGCTCTACAGTCACCTGCCGTTGCCTATCAGTCTAAAAACCAGAAGTGAACGTCATATTCAGAGTCTCGGTTGATTCAGCAGCATTGCTAGTTGTGCTTGAGGAATATTCTCATGGGGTTATTTTGTGCAACACAGCCACAACATCAGCAGATTGCACAGATATTGACACACATAATGAGGAAAAATAAAGTTTGCAACCTTAGTTCTGTGTGACAAAATTGACTTTTACTAGTGATAATGTGTGTTTTCTCCACAGTGGTGTATTTGTTGATGTTTCACGTGTGCTTTATAATGTTCTGTTGGACCTATTGGAAGGCCATCTTTACTCCACCATCTACACCGTCTAAAAAGGTGCTCGTGATTTATGGTTTCCGCTTATGACTCTTGAGTTTATATATAAAATAGTGTTTATAAGGATCAGAATGTGGGAGTAAAAGCTGTTTATAACATGTCTGGGTCATATTTTACCCCAAATACTTTGATTACTTTGTGTGTGTGTGACCGTGGACCACAAAACCAGTCATAAGGGTCCATTTTGTTTATTGAGATGTATACATCATCTGAAAATTAACCACATAATATTCAAAACATTTCTAAATGATGGTGGTATTTGTAAATACTGTATTACAGTAATGAGAATGTAATGATAATGATGACAGTTGTAGGTGAAAATTGCTTGATTGTCATTAAAAATGTCACAATGCAAAAAAATCTTAATGGTTCTCTAATAGGCTTCATTTTCTTTTGAATGCCTTTAATTTGTAATTTCTTCGCTCTAGTTCCATTTATCATACAGTGATAAGGAGAGGTATGAGATGGAAGAAAGGCCAGATGTTCAGAAGCAGATCCTCGCAGAAATCGCCAAGAAACTTCCCATCTTTACGCGCGCTCAGTCAGGAGGTCAGTCTGTCGTGATTCATGTGTACGTTTCCACAGCAGCTGCAGCTCTCTAGTCATTTGGCAGAATGCTGTGAATGGCAGTGTTTGCCAGCTAAACGTGTGATGGGATGTAAACGCGGGCAGCTGATCGTCTTTATCTCCGTGTCTTCAGCTATCAGGTTCTGTGATCGCTGTCAGGTGATAAAGCCAGACCGCTGTCACCACTGCTCCGTCTGTGAAACGTAAGTCCACCAACCCTGTTCCTGAAAACAGATCTCTCTACACAAAAGCCCTATTTTAATTAAAGTTACAGGATCTGTGTTCCTGTGTTTTTACAGATGCATTTTGAAAATGGATCACCATTGTCCATGGTAAATAATAATTTATTATATGTGACCGTGGACCACAAAACCAGTCATAAGGGTAAATTTTTCGAAATTGAGATTTATGCATCATCTGAAAGGTGACTAAATAAGCTGTCCAATGATGTATGGTTTGTTAGGATAGGACAATATTTGGCTGAGTCCAGGCTCACATATGAAATAAGTAATCTGATGTTCTTATTTGTATTAATCTTATCTCATAAGCAACATTTCATTACATTTTGCACGCTCTGAAATGCTGGATATGTGACATCTTTGTATGATGTGCTCTTCAGGGTGAACAACTGTGGGATTCTCCAACTATAAGTTCTTTCTGCTGTTCCTGTCTTACTCTATGATCTACTGCGTGTTCATTGCATCGACAGTGTTTCAGTACTTCCTCAAGTTCTGGGTGGTGAGTCTCAGCAAGCAGTTTTGACCGAGCTCATACTAGGCAAGCCTTGTTAACTGTAAAACTTAAGGGACAGGGTTCATACGGTTATGGAAAACCAGGAATTGTATCAGGAATTTGAACAGCATGCACATAATGATATAATAATAATAAAATGTTATAAAATGTATTTTAGAAACATAAAAATGCTTAGGGTTGTGCTGCTGTCAAGTCTATGCATTTCAAAAGTTTCTTTGCATGTCTTTGTTAGGGAGATCTTCCCAATGGCCCTGCAAAATTCCACGTGCTCTTCCTGTTGTTTGTGGCGCTCATGTTTTTTGTCAGTCTCATGTTCCTGTTTGGCTACCACTGTTGGTTGGTGGCTAAAAACAGATCCACGCTAGGTAAGAAAGCCTTTCTTCTTATGCTGGATTGCTGGGTTCTCCTTTACCCTTTCATTGCATTTCTTCAAGAAGCAGAAACTTCTTGAAACTTCTTGAAACTTCTTGGACCTTTGGTTAACAGAAGTGATTTATGTGGCTCATATTTTTGTTGTGGACTGTTTAACCTCAATGAACGTTCCTGTTTTTCAGAGGCGTTTTCTGCGCCAGTGTTTCAGAACGGGCCTGACAGGAACGGCTTTAATGTTGGGCTCAGCAGAAACCTCCGGCAGGTGTTTGGAGAGGACAAAAAGCTCTGGTTTATTCCAGTGTTCACAAGGTGAGCTCATGTCAAAGCTGCTCACACTCTCAAAGGATGAGAGAATGCATTAAATTGATCAAAATGTACACTAAAGACATTTATAGGGCTGTCACTAACAATTATTTTGGTAATCGGAGGATTATTCTGATGATTAATGAAGTAATTGGGTCATTTTTGTGGTAATAAAAATAGACCCAAGCAAACAAAAGAATTTAAAATGACTAAAAATACATATATAATAGCAATGAGGCAATAATAATTGGTTCAAGTAAAATATAGAATGAAAGTAATTATATATTGAGCAACGCAGTTAAAATACATGTGATAAAACATGTTTTGTGTAATATGTTTTATTACATACAATGTAATAAAACAATATAATCATAACTTATGTACATTATTTATTATATTAACTGCCTGCAGATGGCGCCAACGGACTGACCATAGTTTTTACACTTTACAGCGCGATCTAATCCTTGTTTAATATTGACTAAACAATAGCACTATGCTTTATTATGATTTTTTTAAATGGTTTTAATCAGGGCTTGAAAACGAAAAAAAAATAAAAAAATCGGTTCACTCCGAGCAGAATCGATATTTTTACGTTTCTGTTCATGCGTTCCTCTGTAATTATTACCGTTCCGAAACCGGTTCGAGTAGAAGAAATACCGGTTAGTAACGTTATTTTTTAAAAACAATTTTCTTTGCCTATAATAATAATAATAAAGTACAGCATTTTCTTTACTCAAAAAGAAAAAAAAAACAGGACGAGATCTAGTAACGTTAGCCTATAAACCGCTGCGCTTAGTCACAGCCAATACAGCATCATCTTTTCTAGATTTTGGCCAAATGTAGGCTACTAAACAAAAGAAAAAAATCTATCAACACTTTAAAGACATTAAAGTATTTTTAAGATATTTAAAAATGTTTGCTGCATTGTTAAAACAATAAAAACACTACTTGTGTAAGATTGCGTTTTGAGAGTGAAAAAAAAAACATAAGTCGCGTATAGGCTCACGTCGCATTTTATTAGCCCTATTACATTCAGAAATAATGTAGGCTAAAAAAAGAAAAAAAAAACAGGAAGAGATCTAGTAACGTTAGCCTATAAACAGCTGCGCTTAGTCACAGCCAATACAGCATCATCTTTTCTAGATTTTGGCCAAATGTAGGCTAGTAAACAAAAGAAAAAAATCTATCAACACTTTAAAGACATTTTTCTTTAACTGTATTTTATTTTGATAATGAACAGGCTGCAGTGTCGCAAAAATATGTTGTGTGCGCGTGAGGCGCCGGCGCGATGGTCATACCAACGCTGGTTGGTTACAGGTAGAAGAAGACATCATTCAAAACTGTCAAGATTTTGCAAAATAAATAAAACTAAAGCTTTTGCAAAATAAAGAAAACTACTTTCTGCTGTCTCGTTTTCCTTTCCGAGAACTTTGGAACACGTCACACAGAACCGTAACTCAACACAATTTTTTCTTTCGTTTTGCTAATCTGTCAATGATTTAAGTAAAATATATTTTGTGTATATGCCTACATTTCTTTTTATGTAAGCCTATAGTTTTATTCTGTTTTCTTTGTTCACAGAAGCGCTGCAGGTGCGTGTGATGTTGAATCCAACTTACACTATCCTCGGATAACGCCGGTGCATTGCCATTGCGACAGGAGCGGGCCTTTGAACGCGTCACAATGAACAGTACCGTTTTCTTTCGTTTTGTTAATCTGTCAATGATTTAAGTGAAATATATTTTGTGTATATGCCTATATTCCTTTTTATGTAAGCCTATAGTTTTTCTGTTTTCTCCGTTCACAGAAGCGCTGCAGTTGCGTGTGATCTGTTGAATCCTTCTTACACTATCCTCGGATAAACTCTTAACGCC
The DNA here is from genome assembly GCF_001515605.1 of Sinocyclocheilus anshuiensis. NCBI lineage: Eukaryota > Metazoa > Chordata > Actinopteri > Cypriniformes > Cyprinidae > Sinocyclocheilus > Sinocyclocheilus anshuiensis. The sequence continues at coordinate 1,248,519 of NW_015551122.1, forward strand.
GGTGCATTGCCATTGCGACTTACCTAAGATGAGTTCACAGCTGAGCGGGCATTTCACTCGTTGGCGTCAGCATCACATTTGCATAGGACGTACTACTGGAATTCGTGATTGGTTGACAGCAAATTTCAAATATTAATTTCTGTTCCTGTAAAAATTTAGTTCGTTTCCGGTTTTTGATTTCGTTCCTTGAACCGGTTCAGAGTCCTGGTTTTAATATTTCATGCAGCCTTAGGAAAGAGTCTAATAATGCTTTTCATGAATTCTCGTCCGTCGAATGCGCCACTTCCGGTATTTTGCTGGTTAATCAACACGAAAAAAAAAATTGATTGGTTTTTGTAATCAAGAACTCGAATTTAATCAAGGAATCGTGACAGCCCTAGACATTTTTAATGTTACAAACGATTCGAATTTCAAATAAATGCTGTTTTTGTACTTTTTATTCATCAAAGAATCCTGAAAAAAGTTATCACTGTTTCCACAAAAATATAAAGCAGCATTAAATTGTAATAATTGTTACTGTATTTATTACTGTATTTTTTTGATCAAATAAAATGCAGCCTTGGTGAGCAGAAGAGACTTCTTTATTTTCAAAAAAAAAAAAAAAAAAAGTTAAAATTGTAACTTTTTTTGGTAGTTTATAAATGGTTATACATTTTAAGATAACACCACGGTGCACATAAATGAACAACACTATGAAAAAAGCCTTCTGTGTTGTGTGTGTGCTCTTATGTTATAGTCAGGGTGACGGGCATTATTTCCCACTGAGGACCCTGCGTGAATCAGAGAATCCTTTATTGGCCAACGAGGGGAAATGGATGGAGGACGGTGGATCAGACGAAGAAAGCGCAGGTGAGGCTGCATCCAAGTTGAAATTTGTCTTTAAATGCAGCAGCTAAAGTTTAATATGTAATTTTGTACTTCAGTGTACTATCAGGTACATGTGATGTATTAAATGTGCCACTAAATATCAGTTGCACTTTTTATTAAGTTATTGAATTGTAATTGAATTGTGCTTCTTTAGAAGGCTTGTATCATAAGGAATCAAACTGTTCTGATCTGTTGAGATGAAAGAGCTTCTGCTGTGTAAACATACTTTAACTGTCAGAACTCAAAACTTCCTCCCCTTCTGCCATCTCTGCTGCGTATGAGAAACATCAGACGACATGTGCTTCAAAACTAACTACATTTATCAGTTTGGTCAGAGCAAGTGTGTTTACATGTGGAGAGATCTCGATCACGAGTCCTTGATTACACAGCCCTTCGAGATCCGGATAGAAGCACGTTAATTCAGTGCAGAATAGGGCTGGGTATCGAGTTTGATACTTTTTAGGCACCGACCGAATTGCCTCGATACCATCGAGTATCGAAAAACATCTCGTCGTTCGGTACCAAATTTCGATACCTAAGGGGTTAATCTCATCAGCGTCAGTGAGCCAATAAGCCTGCAGCACTAGCCGGTGTGTTCGACCAGAAGAGGTGCGGCGCAGATCATCATCCGTGAGAGCAATTCGAAAGCGCATGGAGCAGTCTGCTCTCTGTAGCTCTCGTTGTACTGTAATAAACTGATCGGTCTGCACAGTCGGTCCGCATCAAGTCGAACACACCTACTAGTTTACACCGGTTACACTCAGAGATGTGGCGCACACGTGAGGCTGTAGTGTGAATGCGTCCCAGGTGTCAAATTACTTTCAAAAGGTGATTTACTCTATTTTAATCGCTATCATACACACAGTTTATATCTGAACTGTAAACTTTTATCCCAGTACTTCTGTGATTTGAATGTTTGTAACTAGGGTTGCAAAGGGGTGGAAAATTTCCGGTAAATTCCCGGAAACTTAAAAAAAATCCCTGGAATATTCCAAAAAATCCTGGAAAGTTTCCAAAATTTCTGGAATATTTCCTACATTTACTGGAAATGTTCCACCTTTTTGCAACCCTATTTGTAACAGAAATAATGATACTGTGTGGCTGAAAAGAGTGTGAAGCTGTTTCATTCATGACAGACAGCTGCTCTCTTTAGGTCAGCGGCAGCGTGAACGCAGATTTAAATGTTCAAATCACACTGATGTGATCGTATGCTGCACGGACGAACCAAGTGATTACAACATTGATCGCACATGTCAAAGGTTGAGGAATGAAACAGACGAATCTTTTTAATATAGGAATAGAATCACGTTGCTGTTTGAATCGTGTTCGCGATCTTTAACGATCTATTAAATTAAAGTGCTTTGTCATGTTGGTGGAGACACCTCTCTTGCAACATGTTTAGCTATCACAGATATTATACTTAGCTTTTTTGCCTTCTGATCGCAAAAGTAGCCAAACCAGAGATTGTCTTACTATAGGGAGATGAGAGGGTCTGTATTACTTACTATTGGAGAAAGCGTAACGGCTACTTAGCTTTTTTGGCTTCTGATCGCAAATGTAGCCAAACTTTTAGATTAGCGAGCAAGGTCCTGGCAGATCGCTAGGGCCGGTCCTCACAGATGAAGAAGAAAAAAAAAAGCGCATATGAATTGATAGGCGGAATCGAAATTTTAATTTGACAACAAGTATCCGATTCCTGACCTTAAGTATCCGATTCTGGAATCAGAATCGATTTTCGATTCCCAACCCTAGTTATTCCCCAGTAATGACCGTCATCAATAACAATACTGACGGTGCGTGTCCCATTTCACATACTCATGAATAAGAAAGTGCACTATAAATACCCGGATGATGTACTTACTTAAAGGGGTCATATGATGCTATTTCAAAGATCATTATTTTGTGTATTTGGTGTAACAGAATATGTTCAAAAAACACATTATTTTTCAAATACTGTACATTATTGTAGGTCCTCTATGCCCCGCCTCTCTCAAACGTAATAACAAAACATACTTACAGTCGCTGATTCAGAAGCGCCAGATTGTCATAGCAAAGTCGGAATTGACCCTTTTTTTTTTTTTTAGAAATAGCCTTTGTGCACAGCCAGCCTTGTACTCTTCTAGGCTCTTCCTAATTGCATCTACTGCCGGAAGGCCAAATAAAGTGCTTTTGCTTTCGCACTGAATCACACAGCGTCTCCCTGACATGGCTGCATCAACACTACTGCTGTTCCTGAAACCACGCCTTCTTTCTTTGCGTGCACATTTGGGCGGCATTATGCTAATATTTCCACATATTGATGTAGACGTGTGGGGGCGTGTTAGAACAAGCCGTTTTAGGGGGGCGTGGCAGTCTTAACTTTGATAAAGAATATCTCTTTGGATTTGAGACTTTAGTCTTTGCAACTTTACAGATCTTCTTTATGCACCAAGAGCTTGTAACACTCCAAAGAGAAAGGAAACATTGAAATCGCATCATATGACCCCTTTAACCAAAAAAAAGTGTCAGACTTTCTATGATAGATGACAAACAAGTTAGACATAGTGCGTTGTTTAAGTGCATGGTGTATAGTATTTCATTTGGGTAACACAGTGAATAACAGACCACTTTTTTTTTTTACGTTACATTTTGAGCTAATAAAATATTTCAATATATTTCAATAAATATCTCAAATCAATATTTTTTTATCCATTTATTTCCAGGTAGTAAGTAGCCCTGTAATAAGAAGAATAATATACTTTAGAATATTTACATATTTTCATATAAAAGTGGGTTTTTACACTGTGTATACATTTGACCGATGTTTACTGTTTTTAGAGAGTACTGTTTTTACAGTTACAAGTACATTTACAACTTAGTGTTTTATTGTCCATTTCCATGAGACAAAGTATGCGATATTTAGTGACACTGCTGTCATTTGTTAGTCTGGAGCCCTGTTTTTGGATTTCAGATAGAGGTGCTATAGCTAATACGGGTGCAGTGCTATACCTTAACAATACAGGGTTTATGGACGTTTGGGTTCAGTAACATTTGATATTTAGTCATTTGTTTCCAGTTCAGATTGTTTAAATAAATCTGCTGTTAGAGGGATTTTTAAACAAGTGTTAACTCTCTCCAATCCAATGTTATTTCAGATGAAAATGGACCTTCAGTCATTATTAGGACGGAATCATAATCACCGGAGCGGACGGATACTTGGTGAGTATGGGTTTTAGTGGTGAAGGCAAGCATCACTATTACTGTGGCTCATATGTCATTTAGGCATGTCTCTAGCGCTGAGTATTTAACTTGAGAGGGTTTGTACTGTGGACATGAATGATTCCTCAAAATGATGTGGTTTGTCCTTCACAATAGCGACCCTGGCAACACCACTCAGTATACAATTCTGGATCTAGTAATCTAGTTTATCTGCTCAAAAGTTTTTTTTTTTATACTAACATTGGTTTCTTATTTATTTGACTACTGGGATCCTGCATCATGAGCTGTTTAAGAAAGCACCAATCCTTGAATGAGACGACTGCATTCCAAATCCTGGATTGTTCCAGAAAAGCCTGTTTTTAGAGAGCCAAATTTATTGGGAACAGTGAGGAGTTTCCTGTAATGCTGAGAAATACTTAGAACTTGCGCTGAATGTTATCAAGTATATCGCTCATCTTTTGTGAAAAGGAGAGCCACAGGACAATCACTGGCATTTTCAGATGTCATAGACCTGTTGGACTGTTTATTATCATGCTTTTATGAGAACAGATGGACACATCTCTGATCAAATATGATATACCAATATCTAGTTGGAGGAATTTCTAGGATGTTTCTGATAGCTGTTACTTGTTTTTTTTTCTTCTTTTCTTCACATAGTGGGATAAGTCTTTATACACCAACATGTCCAGATCATACCTCACCCCGAAAACAAAGTGAGATTGTATTATGTAATAGGCATGGCTTTAAATTAAGCATTAAGTATTTTTATATCAAAACTTGCAAAAATGCAAAACTTTTATTTGCATAAATTGTGAAGTATTTATACTTTTTGGTAGTATTTGCTATCCTTCCTTTAATCTTTAATGAAAAGCAGTACAGTTAAAAAAAATCTAGCAATAAAGAGAATTGAATATAAATTAATTTAAATTAAATTAATTTAAAATATCTGGATGCATCACAGTAATGGGAACTGGGGGGAAATGTGCTTAATTAAAATGTCACAAAGTAAAATAGGTTTCTTGTTTATTATGCACAATATAATTCCTTTTATGAATTTCCTTTTGATTTTGGGGTGAAATGTGCCATGGACATGTTTCATGACATTCACCCAGTGCAAACAGAGAGCTCTTCCTCTGATTTGTGTGTGTGTGTGTGTGTGTGTGTGTGTGTGTGTGTGTTGCCACCATTAATATAAGTTTCATATTGAGTTGGTAAGAAGTCAATCCTATGCATTTATCCTCTGTATACAGTATATCACTGACTTAAGCGGACATTTTTATTGAGCTTGTTTTAATTCTTAATCACTGATTCAGACTGATCCTGTGGTCATTAGAGAGCAGTCTGGATTTACCTTCTTTCTTTTACGTTGTGATGCAATATAAACTCTTTTTTTTGATACCTCTCTGTGTATATATTTAGGAAGAGACATGCTGAGTATAGTTTGGGACTTGTAAAACCTAATACGAGATATGTTTAATGTATTACTGTAAAACCCATGAGGCTGATTTCAGACGATATGACTGTCCTGTGAAAACTATTGCCACGTTTTCCTCTAGTGCAAAAGAAGTAGATATGGCATTGCAGTATCGTGTTGTATTCTAAGTGGGTGAGTAATCCTTTTGAATTTAAAGTCTGTTTGAAAGGTATGCTTGAGTCCTGTTTGTGTGGCCCTCTTCAGATACTGTAATTGATATGCCTGTCATATGGTTCTCACTTACGAGGATCCTTATTAGCCAATGCTTATTGTTTGATTTGCACTGACCTTAATCTGAGGGAGATATTTGCTTCCTTTGACTGTGTATGCGCTCAAACTTTTCTTTAACTTCATATCCACTACGTTTAAGTCATTACATGCCAATGTTTTTCCCAATGGTGCAAAATATTGTATTGTTTGTAAGTTCTGTCTGACAATTGAATGTCAATAAATACCTTACTTATTTAGTGATCTTCACTTCTTGAAAACACCCCTTCCATGCTCAAAGTATACGTGGCGACAGTTAAAAAACCAAAGGTTATCCCGCTGGATAGTAGATGCCATTCCACTGGAGTAACGGCCCACTCCAGCAGGGGTATAGCCTCCTCCTGGACTTGGTCCAGTGAAGTCTCCATTTAAGATATCTGTGCGTCATTTTTTCGCTGGTCTAGGTTTTATACCCCAGACATCCCTGCCCTTTAGCCACGGATTTTGTCCGCCTAACCAACCTGTACCCCTGTCAGTGCTCAGGACTATTTTGTCAGAAGACTCTGGCCTTATAGCCCGGGCCGCGGTGATTCCGGGTTGATTGGATGAAAACTGGATGACGAGTAATTTCTTACTGCTAAATTCTGAAAAAACAGGTGTTAATTATAGGACCTAAAAACTCTGCATGTAATAACCTAGAACACTGTCTAAGACTTGATGGCTGCTGTGTCAATTCCTCGTCATCAGTTAGGAACCTAGGTGTGCTATATGATAGCAATCTTTCCTTAGAAAGCCACATTTCTAGCATTTGTAAAACTGCATTTTTCCATCTCAAAAATATATCTAAATTACGACCTATGCTCTCAATGTCAAATGCAGAAATGTTAATCCATGCATTTATGACCTCAAGGTTAGATTATCGTAATGCTTTATTGGGTGGTTGTTCTGCACGCTTAATAAACAAACTCCAGCTGGTCCAAAATGCAGCAGCTAGAGTTCTTGCTAGAACCAGGAAGTATGACCATATTAGCCCGGTTCTGTCAACACTGCACTGGCTACCTATTAAACATCGTGTAGATTTTTATCGTATAGAAAATCTTGCTTATTACTTATAAAGCCCTGAATGGTTTAGCACCTCAGTATTTGAACGAGCTCTTGTTACAT
>NW_015551122.1:1255664-1255912 GCF_001515605.1 Sinocyclocheilus anshuiensis
TTTAGCCAGGTTTCAGTCAAGCAGAGTACATCAAAACTATTATCTGTGATCATTTCATTTACAATAGCTGCTTTTGGTGCGAGTGATCTAATGTTTAGGAGCCCAAACTTAAAAATTTGTTTTTGCTTATTTATTTTACATTTTTCTAGTTTAATCATGATCAGATTTTTTCTAGATGCTGCATTCAATTTATATTTTGACCTCACTATTCGGGGAACAGACACAGTCTTTATAGATTGTACAGCGCA
>NW_015551122.1:1256339-1259195 GCF_001515605.1 Sinocyclocheilus anshuiensis
TGCCTACACTCTAAAAACTGCTGGGTTAAAAACAACCCAATTTGGGTTATTTTGGCAACCCAGCGCTGGGTCAAAAAGGGACGAACCCAGCACTGGGTTGTTTTGACCCAACAAGTTGGGTTATATGTTTGACCAGCATGCTGGGTTGCTTTTTTATGGTTTAAAATGACTACATTGCTAGGCTAAAATGTATCCAAATCGAGCTAGACATTAAACCTACAAAATTTGTTTATTTTAAAATCACTTTTACAGACACAGAATGTCTATCAAAAGTAAGGGTTGCACCTACTAGTCGACTTCAATGCTCTGCAATGACGCTTTAAAGGGGTCATATGATGTTGCTAAAAAGAACATTATTTCATTGAAATCGCATCATATGACCCCTTTAAACCCCCAATATTCAAAACTAGCAATTACAACCCCCCAATATCTGCCATGTCCACATAAAAAACATGTAGAATCTATATATTTCGTAAAAATAAATTTTGTGCCGAATCGAATGCGAGTTTGTCAATTAAGGACTAAAGTCCCCCTCCATTGCACAAATTGGTAACGCCCAACTATTGCTTCGCAGTTTGCACTTTGTGCCGCTGACTGGAAGACCACCAGCTCTGGAAATGAAGAGAAGCGCTGCCCAGCAGACTATTCTGAGTCGCTGGTTTAACAATAAAAATAATAAAATAAATGCTGAGACTGAGAAAGATGTATGATAATATTATAATCTTGCTCAGGGGTTTTAAAAGTGTGGCACGTGCCTCCTCGGGGGGCGAGAGCATGTCAGAGGAGCCGCCTCCGGCAGGGCCGGGCGATAAGAAGATGTACATCAATAGAGATTTATAGTTTATATGTAAATATATCATGCAGCGCAGAACTGCTTATACACAAGCACCAAAGAAACTGAATGCGAAGAAAGAGGGGGATGTGTTTGACAAGTTTTTAAAAGCACAATGAACCGCGTAAGACAGCTGAATTCGGTACTGACAGGCAGTTTGACACACCTAAAGCGAGACCGCGCAGAAAGTGACACCTCGTATTGTAGCTAGCTAGCAAATTCACTGCAATTTAGCAAGTTATCAAAAACCGCTCTAGCTGCCATCAACCGACGGTTTTACTTTCATAGTTAACGTATTTCTTTTCTTTAGATCATTTCACAGTTATGATGATAAAAGAATTTGATAAAAAATTTGAAGATTTGAAAAAAAAATATATATATTTTTTTTTACATCAGATTCAAGGTGAATATAGCAGCAGGGTAGAGCAGTCAGAAGAGGGGGAGGAGGATCAATTGATCAGGTCAAGCTGATGCGATTCAAACAATAAATTAGGCTATACTTTACTGGAGTCCTTAAAACATTTTAAGAAATGAAACAGATGTGTAATAAGTCAAGTTCATGTTAAAGTTCTCAGAAACAGCATTTTTTCTGGCTTATCTGTGTCAATGTGAGGGAGGAGGAAGACAGCAGACAGGAAGCTGTTTCAGATGCGCTGGTAAGAAAATAGGGAGAGGTGCAGAAATATTGATGAATGTTTGATAATACACAAATTATACATATCTGTGAGTACACTCTAAAAAATGCTGGGTTGTTTCAACCCAACTTTGGGTCAAATATGGATTAACCCAACTTTTGGGTTAAAAATTTAATTAAAGAATTTAACCCAACACCTGGGTTAGTCCATATTTGACCCAAAGTTGGATTGAAACAACCCAGCATTTTTTAGTGTAGGCTATGACTGTGATCTATGCTGATTTTTTTTTTTTTTTAATTTAAGGTTTATTTGGTAAAATAAAATAATTAGCATAAACAAAAATAGTTAGAAAAAGAAATACTGCTTAGAATAGACGGTAGCAATGTGGTTTGATATTATGCTAGATTTTGCTGTTTTAGTTTGTCTTGTTGGACTTGCTCTTATATCAGATCCAAGGTGAAAGTAGTTGCAGAGTAGACCAATCAAAAGAAGAAGAGGAAGAACATCAAGATCAGGTAAATGCAAACACAGTACTGAAAAGACCAATGGAAATGTTAAAGGTGCCAATAAAACCAGCTAAAACTGTGTAATGTGTATATATCACAGTGAGGGACAGGGTGAGGACAGAAGTCTTTTTGAGCAAGCAACTGTGATTGTCAATTCCGTAGCAATGTGGTTTGATATTATGCTAGATTTTGCTGTTTTAGTTTATGTCTTATTGGACTTGCTCTTATATCAGATCCAAGGTGAAAGTAGTTGCAGAGTAGACCAATCAAAAGAAGAAGAGGAAGAACATCAAGATCAGGTAAATGCAAACACAGTACTGAAAAGACCAATGGAAATGTTAAAGGTGCCAATAAAACCAGCTAAAACTGTGTAATGTGTATATATCACAGTGAGGGACAGGGTGAGGACAGAAGTCTTTTTGAGCAAGCAACTGTGATTGTCAATTCCCTAAACATAGAGCCTATCAAACTGAGAACTGAGACAACTGCCTAAGCGTTTTAGTCTAGAAACAAGCCAAAAACAGCAACAGAGCATTACAGAATTGAGTTTTATCAGGTCCTTGATGTTGTTGAGCCAGTGCTCAATGAACGTTTTGAGCAGGAAGGTCTTTACTGATCCTGCAGAAACTAGAGAATACTCTGCTCACTGGACAAATTGATTCAGTGTGTGGTGAGTATCCTGAGATCAACAGCCAGTTGCTTGCAGTTCAATTACCCATGTTTAGACAGAACTATCAGTTTGGATCCAGTATGGAGGCAGCAAACATTCTTAAAGATTTGTCAGTGGAAGTTCGTGGACTTTTCAGTGAAGTGGAAACTATCTATCTATCTATCTGTCTGTCTGTCTATCTGTCTGTCTGTCTATCTATCTATCTATCTGTCT
>NW_015551122.1:1259406-1267504 GCF_001515605.1 Sinocyclocheilus anshuiensis
CTATCTATCTATCATCTATCTTTCTGTCTGTCTGTCTGTCTCTCTCTCTCTGTCTGTCTGTCTATCTGATTTTCTAATAGACTGTATTACCTTCAAAATGTTCAAACTTTAGGCTTTAAAACTTTAAAGCTTTGAAACTTCAAAATATCGAATCTATCTATATATCTATCTATCTATCTATCTATCTATCTGATTTTCTAATAGACTGTTTTGACTCTATCTATCTATCTATCTGTCTGTCTGTCTATCTATCTATCCCCGTAACCACCCTCTTCTCTTGGAAGGACATGAGCTATTTAGCTAGAACTATTAGGGGCGTGTGATAATGACAAAAAAAAAAAAAATTATCTATATTTTCTGGAATTTTGTTGATAATGATAACTAGACAATATTTTGCTGAGTGGGGTAGTTTGCAGGAGTAACAGAAATGAACTTTTCCAATAAGTTTAAGTCAATTTTTTTTACCTTTAATGGGCAATTTTACCTTTATAAGGCCATTTTTTTCTAACCTAATTAAATGTATGCATCATCTTTTGTGTCAAATTCTTAAATGTAATCAATAAATTCAAATAGTGATTCACTATAGGGCTGTTACCAATCAAATTAAATCAGTATCAACAAAATTTGTGTTTGCAATGCAGAAGTGGCACAGAAACTTCGTCTGAAGTGGCATTTAGATGCATTTACACAGACTGTTTAATGCAGCACGTGAATGCAGTTAACAACAAATGCATAATTAATGCTGTGACGTTTAAAAACAAAATTTCGTTCAAACGGTTGATTGATTCAGTAACGAAACATCGTCGTGTGTTGCACAGAGATGCAAAAGTTCTGCTGTGGCTTTGTTTGAAACTATTTTCGTCGACGAAATAGAGAAAAAACAGGAACTTTTGTCTAAGATTAATATAAACTTCTTGTTTAATGGACTGTTTTGTAAAATCAATATGACATTTGCAATCGTACTGATATTTGAAGAAAAAACAAGCCTACTCTTCGTGTGATAGGCCTATTAACTATATCAGATGATTTAATATAAAAGTCATACGGGGGCATATTTTCCCCCTTATCTTGAAATTTGGGGGAATTCTAAATGTATTTTAATAGACTAAATCTATTAAGGTTGCGCAGTAGTCTAACCTACATCTCACAGTGTATGCCTGCACTTTCTGGGTGTGTTTTTGTTTGGTTTTTGCAATATACTTGATAATGTCAAATCACATATCGTTTAAACAACAATTACGATATTATCGTAGACGATATATATCGCACACCCCTACATATCTATCTATCTATAGAGCAAATTACAGCAATCAATCTGACAATATAACACAACAAATAGGCAGGCATGCATATCAAACAAGATGACAAAGTACAAATAAAATATAACAATCAGCAATCAGTCTACCTATATATATATCATAATATAACAAATGATATTATAACAAAGATATCATAATATAACAAATAACAATTTGCAAGAATGAATGCTAAACAAAATGACAAAACACAAATAAAGCATTACAACAATCACGTATCAACCTATCTATCTAACAGTCAGCAATTATGAATATTAAACAAGATGACAAAATACAAATAAATCATAACAATCAGCAATCAATCTATCTAAATATCTGACATTATAATACAAGAAATAACACTGCAATTATTAATGCTAAAAGAGATGACATTTATTTTTTTTAAATCACCAATACATTTTTAGTTTTCAGGATTTTTTTTTATTTTTATTTTACCAAACTTTGTATACAGATAATTCTCAACTATGTTATAACAGAATGATTTGATATACCATTTTTCTTCATGCAAAACGTGTGTAGAATGGCCATAAACAGGTTTTCTCATTATATATAATGTATCTATAAACTAAATCTAATTTGCATATTAATGTGTTTTTGGGGCAACATGTAATGAAAAAAGAAGTGTAATATTGAGAGTAATATTTGACAAGATTTCATAATAACATCTAATATTTCATAGGAATATTGAAATATAATTTCTTTCCCTATTAATTTGTTGTCTCCTAAAATGCGAAGATTTAAATTATAATTACAATGATCATATTTCCATAAGAGTGTCACTAAATTACTATCAGACATGTTTGAAGACCAAGGAGAGGGGGTGGTCACGGTGAAACATCCAAACATTTAGTGTCTCTGAAAAGCCCTGAATGTGCTCTGTACAGCACATCCAGACTGTGGCATGTATAGTCTCAGGGAAATTCACTAAAATATAACGTCCTCATATGAGGATGCAGGGTCTCAGGAGGTTAATAGAGAATCATCTAGTAACATTACCTAACTATAACTAACCAGTCAGCCTTTTTTGTCGTCTACCTTCAGTCTTACAACCACTATAATGTTCTCTGTTATAGATCAATGCTGACAACCCACTTCATAAGCATGTAAACGGTTCTTTATTTAAAGTTGAAGGCTAATTTATTTTCTTGTTGAAGATTCGTGTGAGTTATGGTTACCTTCATTACAGTATAGCGCCCATCAGATCAGCAGAAGGACGAGACGAGACTCCTCAGCATACAGTAGGCTACGTACATTTATATAAACTGTATAAATACAGTACGTATTGCAATTGTCCTTTTCAGGTTTATTTACAAGAAATGTATTGTTCCAGTTGCTTTCAACAAATAGATGAACGTGTTTCTGTTCATCGTGTGTGAATCGCATATACAACTGGAAACATTTTACCAATGGACTTTTCTTCTTGCTAGTTTTTAAATGCCTTTTATATAATAGAGACTTTGTTTTACCATTGTGCCAGAACTAGACTTTCAATCTAAAACTATGAAAACGAATTGTAACAATAAATATTTCATATTACAGTCATTCTTGAGAAGTGGGACAAAACAGGGTGCAAAATTGAAAAAATAAAACCTTGTACTCAGACGAATGAAACTACATTTATGTATCTTATATGTACTAAGCTACTGAGCTATGCTTTGATACAACCTCCCAATAGGAGATATTATTAAGAGTTGCTTTTGATAAAACAAGCTCTTTTTCATCATAAAAAAAACACTTTTATCCATTTTATTGCATATGAATGATTGAACCCTTCTCTGTGGACACACTGTTTTAGACGTAGTGAGAGGACATTAAGAAACACAGATTTGGTATAATAATGAGAAAATTAAATTGAAGGTGATAATTTATAATATAATTCATGACATTTAAAATTGAAAATATTTGTATTTTTTAAAGCTAATAGCAGTTACCCTTGCTGGACCTGTTTTGTCCCACGTCTCAAGAATGACTGATTAATCATTATGATTTCTATCAGTTATTTTATTAACACCACACTGAACAATTTTGCCACTATAAAATATAATCAAACATTAGTGTTGCCAATTTACCAAAGAGACAACCGTGTCAGTGAAGGACATGCTGAGATGAAATGAGATGTGTGGGAAAACAAGGTAAATTTGCTCATGTTAAATAGTTGATTCTGCAGGTTTTCATGCATTGCAAATAAATAAATACATAGGAAGAACATTGTAGCCGGAGCTACTTCTCTAAGTTTATGTCTATGGCGAATCACGCAGGTATGTGTTACTCCGCAGCGGTGACAACCCGAACCAGTTTCAGGTTTGGAAAATGGATTCATGGTGTACTCGCTTATTACATAAATTTTGAACACAAAAAAGTTACGGACTGCAGCTTTAACTAATTTTGTAATTTATTCAAATGAAATGCTTTATTTTGTCCAACATGTAGAAATCTATGTGACAAATGATCTTTGCAGACAAAGCTGAAACGTTGTTGAGTAGTGACATAAAATGATGTCCTTACTGTATAATAAAAAAAGGATGAATTAAGTATTTTAAAAACAAAAACAACAAAACACCTACTGCATATTATTTGACATCATGACACTTGAATCTGAACCTTTAAACAACATCAGCTTGGATGTGTCTGTGTGAATTTGAGCTGAATACCTTACTACCCCGCTACTGTCAAGAATCAGAAACACTTTCTGTACAGCCTCATAAAGGGAATTGCAAGGAAATGAATTAGATCATGAAGCTAAATATCTAGCTAAGCTAAATGTCTTTGTGTGCATCTGTAGGGAGTGTCTCAAAGGTTTACATTTACATTTAGTCATTTAGCAGACGCTTTTATCCAAAGCGACTTACAATTGGGGGATACATAAAGCGATTCTTCTTAAAGAGGCAAACAGACACAGGAAGTGGTTGTAATACCAAGTTCTTAGACATTGTTCAAATAAGTACAAGCTAGAAAGGGGAGGAATAAATAAAGAGAGAGAATTTTTTTTAATTTTTTTATGATGAAGTCAAGTAGCTTCGAAAGAGATGAGTTTTCAGCTGTCGCTTGAAAATTGTCAGGGATTCAGCATTCCGGATAGGGGTGGGAAGATCGTTCCACCAGCCAGGAACGGTGAACGAGAATGTTCTGGAAAGTGATTTTGAGCCTCTCTGTGATGGTACCACGAGGCGTCGCTCACTAGTGGATCTCAGACTTCTGGAGGGGATGTAGATTCGTAATAGTGAGTGGAAGTAGGCGGGTGCTGAGCCTGTGGCTGTTCTATATGCAAGCATCAATGTCTTGAACTTGATTTGAGCCGCGACCGGTAGCCAGTGCAAGGAGATAAAGAGAGGTGTAACATGGGCTCTTTTGGGCTCGTTGAAGACCAGTCGTACCGCTGCATTCTGAATCATTTGTAGAGGTTTGATTGTGCTTGATGGAAGTCCAGCCAGAAGAGCATTGCAGTAGTCCAGCCTAGAAATGACAAGGGCCTGGACCAGAAGTTGTGCAGCATGCTCCGTTAGAAAGGGCCTGATCTCTCAATTTCTGTGCGCTGTAAAAGCTGACAATGTTTCGAATGTAGGCTACAGTTCATAAAACATTCTCGTGTTTTTACAAAGTGTCTCTTTTCACAGATGTCACTAAATTCACAAATGAATGTAACAAAGCTTCTTGCTCTGTTTCTTTGGGAAGGAAATCTGGCAAGATGAGTCTTCAACAACACCTCTAGTCTTGAAAGTACACACACACATTGTATTTGTATGCAGTGGAGTGGCCTGCTCATCTTATGCTGGTAGCTGGTCGTGCTTTAGAAGTACTGACTGGTTATCAAAAAGCCAAGGGCACATGCTTATCCATCTGCGTCACTGGAGCTGATGATTTACAGCCACTTTTAACTAAATGTAAATAGACACCCCGTATTTTTTATTCCATAGTAAGGGCAATTCATACAATACATTTAAACTGAGCTACTTTAATACCATCTCCGAACTTTCTACCACGACTCTGCTGTTCTTCGGCTGGTTCTTCCTGTATACGTTGATTGACAGATGTCTCGTCCAGTCAGCGGAGAATTTTAGCAAATGGCTGCAATATAACAAAGAGTGAAAAATTTAAGGGGGTCTGAATACTTTCCGTACCCACTGTACCTCTTCCGGTTTGTCTGATTTATTGTTGTGTTTTCTGACTTGTTAATTTGTTTTCAAATTTGTCATTGTGTTTTCTGACTTGTTATAATGTTTTCTGAATTGTTGTTGTGTTTTCTGAATTGTTATTTTGTTTTTTAGACTTGCATTTGCGTTTGTAATTTGTTATTTTGTTTTCAGAATTGTGATTGGTTTTGCACTTCTCGACCACCGTAAAAATACCCTTTCCTTGTTATTTCATATGAAATAATTGTGGGGTGAAAAATTGTGCTTATATAAAGGTTCCATGCTAGCAGGGCTTGTCTGGGTTTCCCAACATATAAGTTACTCAATGTCGCCCTTCAGTGCTGTAGTTGCATAAAAGCATCATGAACATGCTTTTTAAAAAATAAAAAAAAATAAAAGAGAAAACGAAGGGTACACACATATTCAAATTAAGAAGAGCGATTTAACCCTTTTGTGAATGTGGTGACTAAAAATAAATAAAGCTAAAAAGTCCACTGTCGTATTTCTATCGGCTACCGCAGGCGCATGCGCGGAAATGACGTCACGCGTGGCGTTCCCTCTCTCAGCCCCTCGGTTCAGCATGGCGCCGCTCTTGGTCCCTCTGAAATGCGGATTTCACATGCAAAGGCGTAAATTGGCCGTGTTGCTTCAGCAGAGCAGCGCCGTTGACGCGTGGACCTATCACGAGCACCGAGCGGCGAATAAACGCAAACCGCGGAGCACTTACCAGGTAACTATTTTTTTTTTGTTTTTTTTTACTTACCAGGTAACTTACAGTCCTCTTACCTCTGCCACACACTCACGCGAGGACAGTGACTCAAACTTTACACACTAACAAGAGTTCACTAATGCAGCCGTACGCATGGCTTGTTGCGTTGTGTGCATGCTTTTCTTTCACACTGTCCGCTGCTTACTGAAGTAGGAAGTTGTTATGGTTCATCGTGACTAATGAAATTGTGACTCTTCTGTTGTGTAAATGTGAAGCTGTCGCTGTTGGTCATTCGTAGGAACCATCAGTGTTATTTTCTGCTACATATCAACGCGATTACAGTATATGCTGATATATAATGTCAGCGGACAAGCTGACTTGTTGAGTATTTCAGACTTAACTTTTAACCATTGGTTTGGAGTTAACTCCTTCCGTCCCGTGGGTCATGTGATATAAACGTGTGCTCAGATAAGACTGAATCCCTCCCTGGCTTCAGCTCATATCAGTGTAACGTGACGGGAGCCTGTTTGACTCACAAACCGCTGTATGTTGTTGTGACTGAAGTATCTTTTCTCCTCCCACAACATTCCATCAGAGTCCTTGTGCCAGACAACAAGTTACCAATTAGGTGTGATGAGGATCAGTGTGTTTTTGACAATACAGTAATGTGTGACATTAACTGCAAATGAAAGAAAAACTGGCCATATAGTTTTTTTTGTTGTTGCAAAAGACATGAATATTATTGCAGTATGATTTATTGTCAAGACAACTGACAGTGTCATAGAAAACGCTTGTTGTATGCTTATAAATAGGCAGTAACTTGTGATGTGAATGATTCAACACTAGGGACAACATATTGTTATTTCTATTTCTACTTTTATTTTTATTCTTTTTAAATCAGCTAGTTGGTGAGTTTTCGAACAGCTAGTCGAGTATAGGGATGCAACGATTATAGATATTAAAGTGTTATTTTTTTGCTGGTTTTTGAAACAGAAATAACACAGTAACCAACAATACAGCACAAAATAATAATAAACAAAAGACAAAGAAAAGTCCATCTCTCCAATCGGAATTTAAAAAAGGTGACCTCTGCTCTGTAGACATCCATGACAGTATTTCTCTTTTGAAAATAACAAATGGAAATAGATCACAAAAGTATTTAATGTTTTCAGTTTGTACATTCTTTACATTTCTTTTGGACCTGGGGTAGAGAATTTGGAAACATGGTGAAAAAAAATCTTATGAATAATACTACAACAGGGATAGTAAATAACAAAGTTAGTGAAGTATTATTAATATATATTAACTTTATCCCACAGGGGAAACTGTTACTAATGATGGAAATAAACTGAAATGTTATTGTAATCAACTGTCATCCATACACATTCATTTTAATCATCTTTATTATAATTCATATGATTTTACATGTGGCCTGAGAAAATCTTGTCTATTATTTTGGTTTGTGAGATCGGAGATCGCGCTGCGCACGTGTACAAACATTCAGGAGGACACAAACTTCTTGAGAACGCTGCCCCGCGACTTTTATTAATAAAATAGATTATAGCCTACTGAAGAGACGCACAGATGCAGGTAGGCAACTGCCTTCTCTCTCTCTCTCTCTCGATCGAATAATTAATTAAAGTAGCTAAATATTATAATTAAAGGGGTTATATGATGCGATTTCAATGTTTCCTTTCTCTTTGAAGTGTTACAAGCTCTTGGTGCATAAAGAAGATCTGTAAAGTTGCAAAGACTAAAGTCTCAAATCCAAAGAGATATTCTTTATAAAAGTCAACCACGCCTACCTAAAACGCCTCGTTCTAACATGTCCCCACATATCTACCTCACTATGTGGGAATATTTGCATAACGCCGTCCAATTGTTCACGCAAAGAAAGAAGGCGTAACTTTTATTCTCGCTGTAGTATTGTTGTTGCCGCCGCC